>NW_028322100.1:122500-205000 GCF_057628025.1 Oncorhynchus mykiss
GGCCCTTTGTCACAGATGGGGAAATAGGAGAGAGAGAGAGAGAGAGAGGCGAGAGAGAGAACCAAGCCTTAATTTGTTCTCTCTGTTTGTGTAGGTCGATTTTCAAATGGATCACGTGAACCTTGGAATTGAGAGCTTTGTAATGTGCTGACATCTTATGGCCCGTCACATCATGTCAGATGGAAGACATTCATTTGATCTGCCAGCGCAATGAATCACACACACACACATGACTCATATCTCCATTTACCTCAGAAGTAAGCTGGCCATGTACAATACATGTTGTCTCCCACGGCTACGTTTGGTCAGTTTAAACACAACGGAACCACAGACCACAAACCCTAAAGACAGGAAGTCTTTGCTGTTGCTGCACCAAGTACAGATTTAGGTTAAACAGTGTTTTGTTTTTAACACAATTTCCTTCAGGAACACTTCAGAATAACCTACAGTTGGATGGACTGTTGTCTTTCAGGTCATTCAGAATAACCTACAGTTGGATGGACTGGTGTCTTTCAGGCCATTCAGAATAACCTACAGTTGGATGGACTGGTGTCTTTCAGGCCATTCAGAATAACCTACAGTTGGATGGACTGTTGTCTTTCAGGTCATTCAGAATAACCTACAGTCGGATGGACTGTTGTCTTTCAGGTCATTCAGAATAACCTACAGTTGGATGGACTGTTGTCTTTCAGGTCATTCAGAATGCCCTACAGTTGGATGGACTGTTGTCTTTCAGGTCATTCAGAATAACCTACAGTCGGATGGACTGTTGTCTTTCAGGTCATTCAGAATAACCTACAGTTGGATGGACTGGTGTCTTTCAGGTCATTCAGAATGCCCTACAGTTGGATGGACTGTTGTCTTTCAGGTCATTCAGAATAACCTACAGTCGGATGGACTGTTGTCTTTCAGGTCATTCAGAATAACCTACAGTTGGATGGACTGGTGTCTTTCAGGTCATTCAGAATAACCTACAGTTGGATGGACTGGTGTCTTTCAGGTCATTCAGAATAACCTACAGTCGGATGGACTGGTGTCTTTCAGGTCATTCAGAATAACCTACAGTCGGATGGACTGTTGTCTTTCAGGTCATTCAGAATAACCTACAGTTGGATGGACTGGTGTCTTTCAGGTCATTCAGAATAACCTTCAGCTGGATGGACTGGTGTCTTTCAGGTCATTCAGAATAACCTACAGTTGGATGGACTGGTGTCTTTCAGGCCATTCAGAATAACCTACAGTTGGATGGACTGGTGTCTTTCAGGTCATTCAGAATAACCTACAGTTGGATGGACTGGTGTCTTTCAGGTCATTCAGAATAACCTACAGTTGGATGGTCTGGTGTCTTTCAGGTCATTCAGAATAACCTACAGTCGGATGGACTGTTGTCTTTCAGGTCATTCAGAATAACCTACAGTTGGATGGACTGGTGTCTTTCAGGTCATTCAGAATAACCTTCAGCTGGATGGACTGGTGTCTTTCAGGTCATTCAGAATAACCTACAGTTGGATGGACTGGTGTCTTTCAGGCCATTCAGAATAACCTACAGTTGGATGGACTGGTGTCTTTCAGGTCATTCAGAATAACCTACAGTTGGATGGACTGGTGTCTTTCAGGTCATTCAGAATAACCTACAGTTGGATGGTCTGGTGTCCTTCAGGTCATTCAGAATAACCTACAGTTGGATGGACTGGTGTCTTTCAGGTCATTCAGAATAACCTACAGTTGGATGGACTGATGTCTTTCAGGTCATTCAGAATAACCTACAGTCGGATGGACTGGTGTCTTTCAGGTCATTCAGAATAACCTACAGTTGGATGGACTGGTGTCTTTCAGGTCCTTCAGAATAACCTACAGTCGGATGGACTGGTGTCTTTCAGGTCATTCAGAATAACCTACAGTTGGATGATCTGGTGTCCTTCAGGTCATTCAGAATAACCTACAGTTGGATGGACTGGTGTCTTTCAGGTCATTCAGAATAACCTTCAGCTGGATGGTCTGGTGTCTTTCAGGTCATTCAGAATAACCTACAGTTGGATGGATGGACTGTTGTCTTTCAGGTCATTCAGAATAACCTACAGTTGGATGGACTGGTGTCTTTCAGGTCATTCAGATGGTTGGTTGAGGATTTCTTTGCTGAGGGAAATGGTTGTTTTTTTGTGTTTGTGTTTTGTATGTTTTGCATGTCTTGTGTATTTCCTACTCTCCCATGCTGCCTTGATTGTGTAATTGTTTGTCATGCAGGGCTCCCGTGTAAACAACACCTCGGTCTCAATTGGACTCCACCCTGCCTAATGAAAGAATAAATCATGTAAAATACAATCCTATCATTCCCATATCTGAGAAGATATCGTTGGTCCTTCCTTGTTTGGTGTTGTCTATTTCTCCATGTCTCCAGCTGCTGGGTTATTTCAATCACATCTAAATGAGACAGTAATTAGTGGCATCAGAGCTGTGGAGAAGATACTCCTACGCTCCTCCCTCCCTCCCTCCCTGCCTCCCTCTCCTCCCTGCTGTCCTCGAGCAGGCCCACATAGAAAAAAAGAGAAAAAATACTCATATGCTCCTCTTCTCCCTCCTCTTTTCCTCCCTCCATCCCTCTGTCCCTCCCTGCTGTCCCCGAGCAGGCCCACTTAGACAAGAGGGAGATAAAACAGAACTTGACTTTGCTGAATAATTGAAGGGGTTTTTACAAGAGCAACAGCCTGCAATCTGACCTCAAAAAGGCTTTACACAGGGCTCTATCAGTGGCACCCAGGAGCCAACACACCCACACACACACACACACACACACACACCCAGGAGCCAACATACACACACACACACACACCCAGGAGCCAACATTCACACACACACACACACACACACAAATAAATACATACAATGTCCTGTACAGTATATAGATGTATTGGTTACCAACACACACTCTACAAGGAAGAACACAGGACGGTTTCTTCAGCAGGATTCTATTTCAACACATCTTATCAACAGGCTCACACTGTTAGGTGACAACTTGGGACTGATACAATAACTTATCAACAGGCTCACACTGTTAGGTGACAACTTGGGACTGATACAATAACTTAACAACAGGCTCACGCTGTTAGGTGACAACTTGGGACTGATACAATAACTTATCAACAGGCTCACACTGTTAGGTGACAACTTGGGACTGATACAATAACTTATCAACAGGCTCACACTGTTAGGTGACAACTTGGGACTGATACAATAACTTATCAACAGGCTCACGCTGTTAGGTGACAACTTGGGACTGATACAATAACTTATCAACAGGCTCACGCTGTTAGGTGACAACTTGGGACTGATACAATAACTTATCAACAGGCTCACACTGTTAGGTGACAACTTGGGACTGATACAATAACTTATCAACAGGCTCACACTGTTAGGTGACAACTTGGGACTGATACAATAACTTCAAACATGGCAACAGCCCCAGTCATGGTGGGGATAATGTATGGCAACAGCCCATGTGATGGTGGGGATAATGTATGGCAACAGCCCAGGTGATGGTGGGGATAATGTATGGCAACAGCCCCAGTGATGGTGGGGATAATGTATGGCAACAGCCCAGGTGATGGTGAGGATAATGTATGGCAACAGCCCATGTGATGGTGGGGATAATGTATGGCAACAGCCCATGTGATGGTGGGGATAATGTATGGCAACAGCCCAGGTGATGGTGAGGATAATGTATGGCAACAGCCCATGTGATGGTGGGGATAATGTATGGCAACAGCCCATGTGATGGTGGGGATAATGTATGGCAACAGCCCATGTGATGGTGGGGATAATGTATGGCAACAGCCCAGTTGATGGTGGGGATAATGTATGGCAACAGCCCAGGTGATGGTGGGGATAATGTATGGCAACAGCCCCAGTGATGGTGGGGATAATGTATGGCAACAGCCCCAGTGATGGTGGGGATAATGTATGGCAACAGCCCAGGTGATGGTGAGGATAATGTATGGCAACAGCCCATGTGATGGTGGGGATAATGTATGGCAACAGCCCATGTCATGGTGGGGATAATGTATGGTAATCTGAAGCTGAACATTAAGAGAAAACACATTTAAGGATAAAAGCATGAAAACATCCCTGGAAGGGGTTGACACAATTATAGTACTGTGGCTGTGATGTAAAGCACCTCAGTACGGTGGTGGTAATGTGGAGTATGTCAGTATGGTGGTGGTAATGTGGTGTATGTCAGTATGGTGGTGGTAATGTGGTGTATGTCAGTACGGTGGTGGTAATGTGGTGTATGTCAGTATGGTGGTGGTAATGTGGTGTATGTCAGTACGGTGTGGTAATGTGGTGTATGTCAGTATGGTGGTGGTAATGTGGTGTATGTCAGTATGGTGGTGGTAATGTGTTGTATGTCAGTACGATGGTGGTAATGTGGTGTATGTCAGTACGGTGTGGTAATGTGGAGTATGTCAGTATGGTGGTGGTAATGTGGTGTATGTCAGTACGGTGGTGGTAATGTGGTGTATGTCAGTACGGTGGTGGTAATGTGGTGTATGTCAGTACGGTGGTGGTAATGTGGAGTATGTCAGTACGGTGGTGGTAATGTGGTGTATGTCAGTACGGTGGTGGTAATGTGGTGTATGTCAGTACGGTGGTGGTAATGTGGTGTATGTCAGTACGGTGTGGTAATGTGGTGTATGTCAGTACGGTGGTGGTAATGTGGAGTATGTCAGTACGGTGGTGGTAATGTGGTGTATGTCAGTACGGTGGTGGTAATGTGGAGTATGTCAGTATGGTGGTGGTAATGTGGAGTATGTCAGTATGGTGGTGGTAATGTGGAGTATGTCAGTATGGTGGTGGTAATGTGGTGTATGTCAGTACGGTGGTGGTAATGTGGTGTATGTCAGTACGGTGGTGGTAATGTGGTGTATGTCAGTACGGTGGTGGTAATGTGGTGGTATTGTGGTGTATGTCAGTATGGTGGTGGTAATGTGGAGTATGTCAGTACGGTGGTGGTAATGTGGAGTATGTCAGTATGGTGGTGGTAATGTGGTGTATGTCAGTACGGTGGTGGTAATGTGGTGTATGTCAGTACGGTGGTGGTAATGTGGAGTATGTCAGTACGGTGGTGGTAATGTGGTGGTATTGTGGTGTATGTCAGTATGGTGGTGGTAATGTGGTGTATGTCAGTACGGTGGTGGTAATGTGGTGTATGTCAGTACGGTGGTGGTAATGTGGTGGTATTGTGGTGTATGTCAGTATGGTGGTGGTAATGTGGTGTATGTCAGTACGGTGGTGGTAATGTGGAGTATGTCAGTATGGTGGTGGTAATGTGGTGTATGTCAGTATGGTGGTGGTAATGTGGTGTATGTCAGTACGGTGGTGGTAATGTGGTGTATGTCAGTACGGTGGTGGTAATGTGGCGTATGTCAGTACGGTGGTGGTAATGTGGTGGTAATGTGGAGTATGTCAGTATGGTGGTGGTAATGTGGTGGTAATGTGGAGTATGTCAGTATGGTGGTGGTAATGTGGAGTATGTCAGTACGGTGGTGGTAATGTGGCGTATGTCAGTACGGTGGTGGTAATGTGGTGGTAATGTGGAGTATGTCAGTATGGTGGTGGCAATGTGGAGTATGTCATTAATGTGGTGGTAATGTAGAGTATGTCAGTACGGTGGTGGTAATGTGGAGTATGTCAGTATAGTGGTGGTAATGTGGTGTATGTCAGTACGGTGGTGGTAATGTGGTGGTAATGTGGACTTTGTCAGTACGGTGGTGGTAATGTGGAGTATGTCAGTACGGTGGTGGTAATGTGGAGTATGTCAGTAAGGTGGTGGTAATGTGGAGTATGTCAGTAAGTTTGTGGTAATGTGGCGTATGTCAGTACGGTGGTGGTAATGTGGAGTATGTCAGTAAGGTGGTGGTAATGTGGAGTATGTCAGTAAGGTGGTGGTAATGTGGCGTATGTCAGTACGGTGGTGGTAATGTGGCGTATGTCAGTACGGTGGTGGTAATGTGGAGTATGTCAGTATGGTGGTGGTAATGTGGAGTATGTCAGTAAGGTGGTGGTAATGTGGAGTATGTCAGTAAGGTGGTGGTAATGTGGCGTATGTCAGTACGGTGGTGGTAATGTGGTGGTAATGTGGAGTATGTCAGTATGGTGGTGGTAATGTGGAGTATGTCAGTATGGTGGTGGTAATGTGGAGTATGTCAGTAAGGTGGTGGTAATGTGGCGTATGTCAGTACGGTGGTGGCAATGTGGTGGTAATGTGGAGTATGTCAGTATGGTGGTGGTAATGTGGAGTATGTCAGTAAGGTGGTGGTAATGTGGAGTATGTCAGTATGGTGGTGGTAATGTGGAGTATGTCAGTACGGTGGTGGTAATGTTGTGTATGTCAGTACGGTGGTGGTAATGTGGTATATGTCAGTACGGTGGTGGTAATGTGGAGTATGTCAGTATGGTGGTGGTAATGTGGAGTATGTCAGTATGGTGGTGGTAATGTGGTGTATGTCAGTACGGTGGTGGTAATGTGGTGTATGTCAGTATGGTGGTGGTAATGTGGTGTATGTCAGTACGGTGGTGGTAATGTGGTGTATGTCAGTATGGTGGTGGTAATGTGGAGTATGTCAGTACGGTGGTGGTAATGTGGAGTATGTCAGTACGGTGGTGGTAATGTGGTGTATATCAGTACGGTGGTGGTAATGTGGAGTATGTCAGTACGGTGGTGGTAATGTGGTGTATGTCAGTACGGTGGTGGTAATGTGGAGTATGTCAGTACGGTGGTGGTAATGTGGTGTATGTCAGTACGGTGGTGGTAATGTGGAGTATGTCAGTACGGTGGTGGTAATGTGGTGTATGTCAGTATGGTAGTGGTAATGTGGAGTATGTCAGTACGGTGGTGGTAATGTGGTGTATGTCAGTATGGTGGTGGTAATGTGGTGTATGTCAGTACGGTGGTGGTAATGTGGAGTATGTCAGTATGGTGGTGGTAATGTGGTGTATGTCAGTACGGTGGTGGTAATGTGGAGTATGTCAGTACGGTGGTGGTAATGTGGAGTATGTCAGTATGGTGGTGGTAATGTGGTGTATGTCAGTATGGTGGTGGTAATGTGGTGTATGTCAGTACGGTGGTGGTAATGTGGTGTATGTCAGTATGGTGGTGGTAATGTGGAGTATGTCAGTACGGTGGTGGTAATGTGGAGTATGTCAGTACGGTGGTGGTAATGTGGTGTATATCAGTACGGTGGTGGTAATGTGGAGTATGTCAGTACGGTGGTGGTAATGTGGTGTATGTCAGTACGGTGGTGGTAATGTGGAGTATGTCAGTACGGTGGTGGTAATGTGGTGTATGTCAGTACGGTGGTGGTAATGTGGAGTATGTCAGTACGGTGGTGGTAATGTGGTGTATGTCAGTATGGTGGTGGTAATGTGGAGTATGTCAGTACGGTGGTGGTAATGTGGTGTATGTCAGTATGGTGGTGGTAATGTGGTGTATGTCAGTACGGTGGTGGTAATGTGGAGTATGTCAGTATGGTGGTGGTAATGTGGTGTATGTCAGTACGGTGGTGGTAATGTGGAGTATGTCAGTACGGTGGTGGTAATGTGGAGTATGTCAGTATGGTGGTGGTAATGTGGTGTATGTCAGTATGGTGGTGGTAATGTGGAGTATGTCAGTACGGTGGTGGTAATGTGGTGTATGTCAGTATGGTGGTGGTAATGTGGAGTATGTCAGTACGGTGGTGGTAATGTGGTGTATATCAGTACGGTGGTGGTAATGTGGAGTATGTCAGTACGGTGGTGGTAATGTGGTGTATGTCAGTACGGTGGTGGTAATGTGGAGTATGTCAGTACGGTGGTGGTAATGTGGTGTATGTCAGTACGGTGGTGGTAATGTGGAGTATGTCAGTACGGTGGTGGTAATGTGGTGTATGTCAGTATGGTAGTGGTAATGTGGAGTATGTCAGTACGGTGGTGGTAATGTGGTGTATGTCAGTATGGTGGTGGTAATGTGGTGTATGTCAGTACGGTGGTGGTAATGTGGAGTATGTCAGTATGGTGGTGGTAATGTGGTGTATGTCAGTACGGTGGTGGTAATGTGGAGTATGTCAGTACGGTGGTGGTAATGTGGAGTATGTCAGTATGGTGGTGGTAATGTGGTGTATGTCAGTATGGTGGTGGTAATGTGGAGTATGTCAGTATGGTGGTGGTAATGTGGTGTATGTCAGTATGGTGGTGGTAATGTGGTGTATGTCAGTACGGTGGTGGTAATGTGGTGTATGTCAGTATGGTGGTGGTAATCTGGAGTATGTCAGTACGGTGGTGGTAATGTGGTGTATGTCAGTATGGTGGTGGTAATGTGGTGTATGTCAGTATGGTGGTGGTAATGTGGAGTATGTCAGTATGGTGGTGGTAATGTGGTGTATGTCAGTATGGTGGTGGTAATGTGGAGTATGTCAGTAAGGTGGTGGTAATGTGGTGTATGTCAGTATGGTGGTGGTAATGTGGTGTATGTCAGTACGGTGGTGGTAATGTGGTGTATGTCAGTATGGTGGTGGTAATGTGGAGTATGTCAGTATGGTGGTGGTATTGTGGTGTATGTCAGTATGGTGGTGGTAATGTGGAGTATGTCAGTATGGTGGTGGTATTGTGGTGTATGTCAGTATGGTGGTGGTAATGTGGTGTATGTCAGTACGGTGGTGGTAATGTGGAGTATGTCAGTACGGTGGTGGTAATGTGGTGTATGTCAGTACGGTGGTGGTAATGTGGAGTATGTCAGTATGGTGGTGGTAATGTGGAGTATGTCAGTACGGTGGTGGTAATGTGGTGTATGTCAGTACGGTGGTGGTAATGTGGAGTATGTCAGTATGGTGGTGGTAATGTGGTGTATGTCAGTATGGTGGTGGTAATGTGGAGTATGTCAGTACGGTGATGGTAATGTGGTGGTATTGTGGTTTATGTCAGTATGGTGGTGGTAATGTGGTGTATGTCAGTACGGTGGTGGTAATGTGCTGTATGTCAGTACGGTGGTGGTAATTTGGTGGTATTGTGGTGTATGTCAGTATGGTGGTGGTAATGTGGAGTATGTCAGTACGGTGGTGGTAATGTGGAGTATGTCAGTATGGTGGTGGTAATGTGGTGTATGTCAGTATGGTGGTGGTAATGTGGTGTATGTCAGTACGGTGGTGGTAATGTGGTGTATGTCAGTATGGTGGTGGTAATGTGGAGTATGTCAGTATGGTGGTGGTAATGTGGTGTATGTCAGTATGGTGGTGGTAATGTGGTGTATGTCAGTACGGTGGTGGTAATGTGGAGTATGTCAGTATGGTGGTGGTAATGTGGTGTATGTCAGTACGGTGGTGGTAATGTGGAGTTTGTCAGTATGGTGGTGGTAATGTGGAGTATGTCAGTAAGGTGGTGGTAATGTGGTGTATGTCAGTACGGTGGTGGTAATGTGGCGTATGTCAGTACGGTGGTGGTAATGTGGTGGTAATGTGGAGTATGTCAGTACGGTGGTGGTAATGTGGTGGTAATGTGGAGTATGTCAGTATGGTGGTGGTAATGTGGAGTATGTCAGTAATGTGGTGGTAATGTGGAGTATGTCAGTACGGTGGTGGTAATGTGGTGTATATCAGTACGGTGGTGGTAATGTGGAGTATGTCAGTACGGTGGTGGTAATGTGGTGTATGTCAGTACGGTGGTGGTAATGTGGAGTATGTCAGTACGGTGGTGGTAATGTGGTGTATGTCAGTACGGTGGTGGTAATGTGGAGTATGTCAGTACGGTGGTGGTAATGTGGTGTATGTCAGTATGGTAGTGGTAATGTGGAGTATGTCAGTACGGTGGTGGTAATGTGGTGTATGTCAGTTTGGTGGTGGTAATGTGGTGTATGTCAGTACGGTGGTGGTAATGTGGAGTATGTCAGTATGGTGGTGGTAATGTGGTGTATGTCAGTACGGTGGTGGTAATGTGGAGTATGTCAGTACGGTGGTGGTAATGTGGAGTATGTCAGTATGGTGGTGGTAATGTGGTGTATGTCAGTATGGTGGTGGTAATGTGGAGTATGTCAGTATGGTGGTGGTAATGTGGTGTATGTCAGTATGGTGGTGGTAATGTGGTGTATGTTAGTACGGTGGTGGTAATGTGGTGTATGTCAGTATGGTGGTGGTAATGTGGTGTATGTCAGTACGGTGGTGGTAATGTGGTGTATGTCAGTATGGTGGTGGTAATGTGGTGTATGTCAGTATGGTGGTGGTAATGTGGAGTATGTCAGTATGGTGGTGGTAATGTGGTGTATGTCAGTATGGTGGTGGTAATGTGGAGTATGTCAGTAAGGTGGTGGTAATGTGGTGTATGTCAGTATGGTGGTGGTAATGTGGTGTATGTCAGTACGGTGGTGGTAATGTGGTGTATGTCAGTATGGTGGTGGTAATGTGGAGTATGTCAGTATGGTGGTGGTATTGTGGTGTATGTCAGTATGGTGGTGGTAATGTGGAGTATGTCAGTACGGTGGTGGTAATGTGGTGGTATTGTGGTGTATGTCAGTATGGTGGTGGTAATGTGGTGTATGTCAGTACGGTGGTGGTAATGTGGAGTTTGTCAGTATGGTGGTGGTAATGTGGAGTATGTCAGTAAGGTGGTGGTAATGTGGTGTATGTCAGTACGGTGGTGGTAATGTGGCGTATGTCAGTACGGTGGTGGTAATGTGGTGGTAATGTGGAGTATGTCAGTACGGTGGTGGTAATGTGGTGGTAATGTGGAGTATGTCAGTATGGTGGTGGTAATGTGGAGTATGTCAGTAATGTGGTGGTAATGTGGAGTATGTCAGTACGGTGGTGGTAATGTGGTGTATATCAGTACGGTGGTGGTAATGTGGAGTATGTCAGTACGGTGGTGGTAATGTGGTGTATGTCAGTACGGTGGTGGTAATGTGGAGTATGTCAGTACGGTGGTGGTAATGTGGTGTATGTCAGTACGGTGGTGGTAATGTGGAGTATGTCAGTACGGTGGTGGTAATGTGGTGTATGTCAGTATGGTAGTGGTAATGTGGAGTATGTCAGTACGGTGGTGGTAATGTGGTGTATGTCAGTTTGGTGGTGGTAATGTGGTGTATGTCAGTACGGTGGTGGTAATGTGGAGTATGTCAGTATGGTGGTGGTAATGTGGTGTATGTCAGTACGGTGGTGGTAATGTGGAGTATGTCAGTACGGTGGTGGTAATGTGGAGTATGTCAGTATGGTGGTGGTAATGTGGTGTATGTCAGTATGGTGGTGGTAATGTGGAGTATGTCAGTATGGTGGTGGTAATGTGGTGTATGTCAGTATGGTGGTGGTAATGTGGTGTATGTTAGTACGGTGGTGGTAATGTGGTGTATGTCAGTATGGTGGTGGTAATGTGGTGTATGTCAGTACGGTGGTGGTAATGTGGTGTATGTCAGTATGGTGGTGGTAATGTGGTGTATGTCAGTATGGTGGTGGTAATGTGGAGTATGTCAGTATGGTGGTGGTAATGTGGTGTATGTCAGTATGGTGGTGGTAATGTGGAGTATGTCAGTAAGGTGGTGGTAATGTGGTGTATGTCAGTATGGTGGTGGTAATGTGGTGTATGTCAGTACGGTGGTGGTAATGTGGTGTATGTCAGTATGGTGGTGGTAATGTGGAGTATGTCAGTATGGTGGTGGTATTGTGGTGTATGTCAGTATGGTGGTGGTAATGTGGAGTATGTCAGTACGGTGGTGGTAATGTGGTGGTATTGTGGTGTATGTCAGTATGGTGGTGGTAATGTGGTGTATGTCAGTACGGTGGTGGTAATGTGGAGTATGTCAGTACGGTGGTGGTAATGTGGTGTATGTCAGTACGGTGGTGGTAATGTGGAGTATGTCAGTATGGTGGTGGTAATGTGGAGTATGTCAGTACGGTGGTGGTAATGTGGTGTATGTCAGTACGGTGGTGGTAATGTGGAGTATGTCAGTATGGTGGTGGTAATGTGGTGTATGTCAGTATGGTGGTGGTAATGTGGAGTATGTCAGTACGGTGATGGTAATGTGGTGGTATTGTGGTTTATGTCAGTATGGTGGTGGTAATGTGGTGTATGTCAGTACGGTGGTGGTAATGTGCTGTATGTCAGTACGGTGGTGGTAATTTGGTGGTATTGTGGTGTATGTCAGTATGGTGGTGGTAATGTGGAGTATGTCAGTACGGTGGTGGTAATGTGGAGTATGTCAGTATGGTGGTGGTAATGTGGTGTATGTCAGTATGGTGGTGGTAATGTGGTGTATGTCAGTACGGTGGTGGTAATGTGGTGTATGTCAGTATGGTGGTGGTAATGTGGAGTATGTCAGTATGGTGGTGGTAATGTGGTGTATGTCAGTATGGTGGTGGTAATGTGGTGTATGTCAGTACGGTGGTGGTAATGTGGAGTATGTCAGTATGGTGGTGGTAATGTGGTGTATGTCAGTACGGTGGTGGTAATGTGGAGTTTGTCAGTATGGTGGTGGTAATGTGGAGTATGTCAGTAAGGTGGTGGTAATGTGGTGTATGTCAGTACGGTGGTGGTAATGTGGCGTATGTCAGTACGGTGGTGGTAATGTGGTGGTAATGTGGAGTATGTCAGTACGGTGGTGGTAATGTGGTGGTAATGTGGAGTATGTCAGTATGGTGGTGGTAATGTGGAGTATGTCAGTAATGTGGTGGTAATGTGGAGTATGTCAGTATGGTGGTGGTAATGTGGCGTATGTCAGTATGGTGGTGGTAATGTGGTACATGTCAGTAAGGTGGTGGTAATGTGGAGTATGTCAGTACGGTGGTGGTAATGTGGAGAATGTCAGTATGGTGGTGGTAATGTGGTGTATGTCAGTACGGTGGTGGTAATGTGGCGTATGTCAGTACGGTGGTGGTAATGTGGTGTATGTCAGTACGGTGGTGGTAATGTGGTGTATGTCAGTACGGTGGTGGTAATGTGGTGTATGTCAGTACGGTGGTGGGAATGTGGCGTATGTCAGTATGGTGGTGGTAATGTGGTGTATGTCAGTACGGTGGTGGTAATGTGGTGTATGTCAGTATGGTGGTGGTAATGTGGAGTATGTCAATAAGGTGGTGGTAATGTGGTGTATGTCAGTACGGTGGTGGTAATGTGGTGGTATTGTGGTGTATGTCAGTATGGTGGTGGTAATGTGGTGTATGTCAGTACGGTGGTGGTAATGTAAAGCACCTCAGTACGTTGGTGGTAATGTAAAGCACCTCAGTACGGTGGTGGTAATGTAAACACAGGAGACCATCCATGTAAATATATAAAACATGGATCCCCACTCTCTCTCTCTCTCACACACACACACACACACACACACACACACACACACACACACACACACACACACACCAGTCTTGTACTGCTAACCTTGTTGAAACACACAAGTCAGTCCCATTCAAAATCCTATTTCCCCTAACCCTTACTCTTACGCTAACCCTAACCTTAACACTAACCCTAATTAACCCAAAAACCCCCAAAAAACTTAACCCTAACCCTAGGTCCTAATCCTAAAACTAACCCTAGGTCCTAATCCTAAAACTAACCCTAGGTCCTAATCCTAAAACTAACCCTAGATCCTAATCCTAAAACTAACCCTAGATCCTAACCCTAAACCTTAACGTAATTCTGACCCCAACACTAATTCTAACCTTAACCCTAAACCCCCTAGAAATAGCGTTTGACCTCATGGGGTCTAACAAAATGTCCCCAGTCTGTCAAATGTTTGTTTGTTTACTATTCTTGTGGGGACTTATGGTCAAACACACAGATGCCATCTATTCTGCATGCAGAGATTACTGTACAGAACAAAGCAATGTTTATAGAGTCGACAAAATAAAAGCAATGTAAATTAAATCATGCTCTATTGCTAAAGTAAATTATATTGCGTATTTATCTGAGTTTTGATTGGATATTGGATTTAGTAATGTTGCCTAATCGAAAAGTCGCCGAGAACCACCTGAACAGGCAGGCCACCGAGAACCGCCTGAACAGGCAGGCCACCGAGAACCGCCCGAACAGGCAGGCCGCCGAGAACCGCCCGAACAGGCAGGCCGCCGAGAACCGCCTGAACAGGCAGGCCACCGAGAACCGCCCGAACAGGCAGGCCGCCGAGAACCGCCTGAACAGGCAGGCCGCCGAGAACCACCTGAACAGGCAGGCCGCCGAGAACCGCCTGAACAGGCAGGCCGCCGAGAACCGCCTGAACAGGCAGGCCACCGAGAACCGCCTGAACAGGCAGGCCGCCGAGAACCACTTGAACAGGCAGGCCGCCGAGAACCGCCCGAACAGGCAGGCCGCCGAGAACCGCCTAAACAGGCAGGCCGCCGAGAACCGCCCAAACAGGCAGGGGAGCCACCTTCAGTGGGGGTCGTGAAACTTACTTCATTTGCACACACTGTGTATATACTTTTCTATTGTGTTATTTACTGAACGTTTGTTTATTCCATGTGTAACTCTGTGTTGTTGTTTGTGTCGCACTGCTTTGCTTTATCTTGGCCAGGTCGCAGTTGTAAACGAGAACTTGTTCTCAACTGGACTACCTGGTTAAATAAAGGTGTTCTCAACTAGCCTACCTGGTTAAATAAAGGTGAAATAAATTGTTTTATCTATTTCTTATATGGTCTAACTAAGACTGGCTTAATGAATCAGACTTGTCTTACAAAGACTGGCTTAATGAATCAAACTTGTCTTACTAAGACTGGCTTAATTAATCAGACTTGTCTTACAAAGACAGGCTTAATGAATCAGACTTGTCTTACTAAGACAGGCTTAATGAATCAGACTTGTCTTACTAAGACTGGCTTAATGAATCAGACTTGTCTTACTAAGACTGGCTTAATGAATCAGACTTGTCTTACAAAGACAGGCTTAATGAATCAGACTTGTCTAACTAAGACTGGCTTAATGAATCAGACTTGTCTTACTAAGACTGGCTTAATGAATCAGACTTGTCTTACAAAGACAGGCTTAATTAATCAGACTTGTCTTACAAAGACAGGCTTAATTAATCAGACTTGTCTTACAAAGACAGGCTTAATTAATCAGACTTGTCTTACAAAGACAGGCTTAATGAATCAGACTTGTCTTACAAAGACAGGCTTAATGAATCAGACTTGTCTTACAAAGACAGGCTTAATTAATCAGACTTGTCTTACAAAGACAGGCTTAATTAATCAGACTTGTCTTACAAAGACAGGCTTAATGAATCAGACTTGTCTAACTAAGACTGGCTTAATGAATCAGACTTGTCTTACTAAGACTGGCTTAATGAATCAGACTTGTCTTACTAAGACAGGCTTAATGAATCAGACTTGTCTTACAAAGACAGGCTTAATGAATCAGACTTGTCTTACTAAGACAGGCTTAATGAATCAGACTTGTCTTACTAAGACTGGCTTAATGAATCAGACTTGTCTTACAAAGACTGGCTTAATTAATCAGACTTGTCTTGACATTTTCCACCAGTTAGCCTCTACATTTCACTGACTGAGTGTTACCCATAAACACTGACTTTCTGACTGTCAGATCTACCGTCATTTACACAGTAAAGTGTGAGGGAAATACAATGCAATGTTATTTTACTCTTCCCTTCTACAGTAACAGACTGTGATACAGAGATGCTGATTTGCTTCTCGGGTGTGTGTGTGTGTGTGTGTGTGTGTGTGTGTGTGTGTGTGTGTGTGTGTGTGTGTGTGTGTGTGTGTGTGTGTGTGTGTGTGTGTGTGTGTGTGAGATGTTGGAGGAGCAGGGATGGGGGAGACCGATCAGGGAGGAGGATCGGAGAGTGAGGGTAGCGCCCTGGGATTCGCCGCTGACAGGAAGCAGAAATTGGAATATGGTCCCTCCTGTTGTCGCTGGAGACTCCGGCGGGCCGTGTGGCGGGTGCTGCTGTGGGGAGTGACGAGGGTGTTCGCCATATGCTCAACCCTCCCGGTGTCCCAGGGAAGTCAAAGTGGAACATGAACCCCCTTCCAATATGTTCAACCCCCCCCCCCCCATATGAAAATGTGACTGTAAAAGACAGACTTCTTACCCCGGCCAATTTTAGATCAAAGCCAATTAGAGCAGAGAGCAAGAGGCAGGATGGAAGAGAAAGAGAGAGGGAACAGGAGTTATGTATGAAATACAAAAGGAAGTTGTAGTTCTACAATAAGATGAGCGACTAGAGAGATGTTACGATCGAGAGACAATCCTCTAGTGATGACAAACATCCATGTAAACGTGACCACAGTTACTAGATCTCCGGCGTCTAAAAAGACAACTGACTGTACACTACAGATACTGTAACTTCCTGCTCGCTTCCTGCTTGGTTAAACAAGGATGTGTGTTTTCCAAGCCACCTGAGACCGCCTGGTTTCCTCGGGGTCTGAGGTATAGCAGCCACAGGGCCTCTCTGTCTCTGATTTTATTAAATAGGATTTGGATCATGGCTGTGGACAGGACTACATAAGAAGTGTTACATAGTTACAGATGGATCATACAGATGGATCATACAGATGGATCATACAGGTGGCTCATACAGATGGATCGTATAGATGGATCATACAGGTGACTCATACAGATGGATCATACAGATGGATCATACAGATGGCTCATACAGATGGATCATACAGATGGATCATACAGATGGATCATACAGGAGGAAAGTGTTGAGCTCTATAATACTCACTCATTCAAAACAGAAATCGTCCAAAACCAGGGCCCTGTTGAAATACCTTTTAAATGCAACCTTCCTTCCTCCCTTTGTTGAGACATTAAAGTATTCAAACAGGGCCTAAGAGAAGAAGAAATATTAAAGGCACCTCTATTCGCCCCCTATGCCCTTCCCGCCTCCCATCTCATCCTCACCTCTCCCTCTTCTTTCTCTACTCTCTGCATTAATCGTCTCTTTTCCTTCAGCCTGACTCCTTTCCCCATCTTCCCTAACCTTTAGTTTCTTCACATTCTCCAGAGAGTAGGTCACATGCTCCAGACCTGGCCCGTGCCATCTGGCCCACTTCCTGTCATACCTGCCCCAGGAGAGGGTGACTCTGCTGGGTAAACAGCAACTGGGATGACACCCCCCTCCCCCCCCCCCCCCCCCCCCCCCCCCCCCCCCCCCCAGTCCACTTGAATGGAGGAGAGCTACAAAGAGAAGAGAGAGAGAGAGAGAGAGAGAGAGAGAGAGAGAGAGAGAGAGAGAGAGCGAGAGAGAGAGAGAGAGAGCGAGAGAGAGAAAAAACACCATTGTAAATATAACTTATATTTTTATGTTTAGTTAAACTATTGAAACTATTTGCACATTGTTACAACACTGTACATAGCCAATAATATACCATTTGAAATGTTTTTATTATTTTAAAACGTTTCTTAGTGTAATGTTTACTGTTCATTTACAATTGTTTATTTCCCCTTTTGTTTATTGTCTATTTCACTTGCTTTGGCAATATAAACATATGTTCCCCATGCCAATGAAGCCCTTTCAATTCAAATGAATGGAAATTGAGAGAGGGAGAGAGATTGAGGTAGGTTGAAGGGAGAGAGAGAGAGAGAGAGGGGGGAGAGATTGAGAGAGAGGGGGGGGAGAGATTGAGAGAGAGAGAGAGTGAGAGAGAGAGAGAGAGAGAGTGAGAGAGAGACAGAGAGAGAGAGACAGAGAGATAAAGAGAGAGAGACAGAGAGATAAAGAGAGAGAGACAGAGAGATAGAGAGAGAGAGAGAGAGAGAGATAAAGAGAGAGAGAGAGAGAGAGAGAGAGATAAAGAGAGAGAGACAGAGAGATAGAGAGAGAGAGAGAGAGAGATAAAGAGAGAGAGAGAGAGAGAGAGAGAGAGAGAGAGAGAGAGAGAGAGAGATATTGAGAGAGAGATTGAGAGTGAGAGTGAGATTGAGATTGAGAGAGGGAGAAAAATTGAGATAGGGGAAGGAAGAGAGAGAGGGAGAGAGATTGAGATAGGGGGAAGGAAGTGAGAGACAGAGGGAGAGAGATTGAGATAGGGGGAAAGGAGAGAGAGAGGGGGAGAGAGATTGAGATAGGGGGAAGGAAGAGAGAGAGAGAAAATACTGTCAGTACAGAAATGCACTGTTAGGAACTGTAAGGAGCATTGATTAATCAAGTACTTCTGGTAACCATCTGTGTTCGAGACAAGGAAAAACTAGGTCTGATTTCATGATACTGAAAATTAGATTTTTGCAAAAGCACAAAGGAAATAGCAGCATTTTAGTAGCATTAAGTAGTTAACAATCTAAAATGACTTATCCAGACAGTTCTGCAGCTTTCTGCTAATCAACAAGTATTATACATATGAAATGAGAATTTTCTTAGAGCCCCGACCGACATTACTTTTTTGGATTCTAAAACACCACTGGAGAAATCCTGAGTCCATTTCCACAGCCGACCACATCAAAGACCTTCACATATTGTCTCCCACTTTCCTCCGCCTCTCTCCCCCTTCATGCTCTCCTCCCCCTCTACTCTCCTTCTCCCTGCTCAATATAAAGAAAAAATAATAAATGCAATTGGTTAAAAAGTGACTAAGGCACAGATTAATCTCAATGTGCCACCCACGGCCTAAATATTCATATAAATATACCATGACCGTTGCCACAGAACATTCTATTGGTTTTCCTCCTTCCTAAATTGGCGCGCCCTGATTGATGAATATTTTAACACATGTGCAGTCTGTGGGACATTCATCATCAGCGTGGCTAGTATGAACAGAATAAATGAGCAGTCAAGTCAGGCAGACGTAGGCTAGAGCTATGGTGTCGCTACTACCATGCTAGGCTAGAGCTACGGTGTAGCTACTACCATGCTAGGCTAGAGCTACGGTGTAGCTACTACCATGCTAGAATAGAACTATGGTGTAGCTACTACCATGCTAGGCTAGAGCTACGGTGTAGCTACTACCATGCTAGAATAGAACTATGGTGTAGCTACTATCATGCTAGAATAGAACTATGGTGTAGCTACTACCATGCTAGGCTAGAGCTACGGTGTAGCTACTACCATGCTAGGCTAGAGCTACGGTGTAGCTACTACCATGCTAGAATAGAACTACGGTGTAGCTACTACCATGCTAGAATAGAACTATGGTGTAGCTACTACCATGCTAGAATAGAACTATGGTGTAGCTACTACCATGCTAGGCTAGAGCTACGGTGTAGCTACTACCATGCTAGAATAGAACTATGGTGTAGCTACTACCATGCTAGGCTAGTGCAATGGTGTAGCTACTATCATGCTAGGCAAGAGCTATGGTTTGCTACTACCATGTTAAAAGCTAGAGTTATGATATAGCTGTTACCATGTTAAGCTAGAGCTAGAAATATGGTGTACCTACTACCATGTTCCTGTAGGTTCATGCTCTACCACATCTGTATAGTACGGCCCTACCTCACACAGGAAGCAGCACATGTCCTAATCCAGACACTTGTCATCTCCCGTCTGGACTACTGCAACTCGCTGTTGGCTGGGTTCTGGGTTCTGGGACAACAAACCTCTGAAATGTATCCAAAAACGCTGCAGCCCGTCTGGTTTTCAACCTTCTCATGCTCTCCCATGTCACCCCGGTCCTCCACTAGCTTCCAGTTGAAGCTCGCATCCACTACAAGACCATGGTGCTTGCCTACGTAGCAGCAAGAGGAACTGCCCCTCCCTGACTTCAGGGTATGCTCAAACCTTACTCCCAACCTCCTACCCCTAACGGGATGTCAGACCCCGCTCAGCACAGTCCAACTCTTCTCTGTCCTGGTGTCACACCCTGATCAGTTTCACCTGTCTTGTGCTTGTCTCCACCCCCCCCCCCCCCCCCACCAGGTGTTGCCCATTTCCCCCCCATTATCTCCTGTGTATTTATACATGCATTTTCTGTTTGTCTGTATCCAGTTCGTCTTGTCTTGTCAGGTCGTACCAGCGTGTTTCCCGGTTTCTTGTTCTCAAGATATTGTTTCTACTCTTCCCGGTTCAAACCTTTCTGCCTGTCCTGACCCTGAACCTGCCAGCAGTCCGGTACCTGCCTGACTCTGATCTGGATGGCGAACCTCTGCCTGCCCCCTGTGTATATAATAAATATCTGCGATTCAAACTATTCACCTCCTGTGTTTGCCATCTTGGTCTTATCCTGAGGCGTAGTCCTGGCACCACAACGGTGGAACAAGCTAACCACTGAAGATAGGACAGCAGAGTCCCTGCCCATCTTCAGAAAATATCTGAAACCTTACTTTCTTTGAAGACTCTCTTAAATAATCGCAAAGCACCCCACCTCGCTGATGGCTACTTTACTGAGGAGACGTGTACTGACTATGCCTGTGATATGTGGTTGTTCTACCTAGCTAGTTACAAATTGATAAAGTGCCTAAAGCTAATAGGGAAGTGGAACAGAGAGAACAGGAGGAGAGTAGCGACTCTGGACCCTGCAGAGTTGCTAAAGGGACAATCTTATTGGCTTAAACACATTGGACCCTATCCACATTCCTCCACCCTTCACCTGCATGGTTACAGGATCAGGACTTATCGCCAAGGCTTTCATCCAGAGCACCAGGCTATTGGCAGCAGCAGCCTCTGTGATATCCCTCCTCTGCTCTGCTCTGTGGTGGAGCTGGCACCAAACCCACCATTCACTTCCTTCCACATCAGAGGGTTCCGCCACATGCTAACTGTCACACATGAAGCACTGCTAGCCCAAAGGGGGGTCTGCTGGCTCATATGGGAATATGGAGAAGGGGTGGAGAGGTTGCCAGAAATAAAAACATGGAGAGATACTGTCACACACACATAAACGCATGCACACACACACACAGAAAATATAAAACAGCAGGCTCCTCAGAGAGTATGGTGATTCATCCGGATGCCTGTTCTGTTCTGCATCGCGCTCCAGAGAGACCCTGGTGGTGCTCCACTACGCCCAGCCTAGAGTGCACCGGAGCTGGGACCAGCGCTGTAGAAGAGACCCCTTCTCTCCTCTCCTCTGTTCCTCCTTCTCGTTTTCATAACCACCAGCAGCTGTTGGAGCAATTAGCCATGAACTAACTGTACTTTACTACAATACCCCAGACCTCAGCCTCATCACAATTAGCTCCCTAATGGGGTCTAAACAACCAAGGAGGAACAAAATACATAAAGGAGGCCGTGTGTGGTGCCTGAGTGCGGGCGGGCATGTGTGGCAGAGAGAGGGTACGGTGGCGCGGTGCATCAATGCTGCAATGGGGCAGGCAGTAGGGAGTGATCTGGGGCAGGTAGTGGAGGGATCTGGGGCAGTTAGTATGGAGGGATCTGGGGCAGGCAGTAGGGAGTGATCTGGGGCAGGCAGTGGGGGGATCTGGGGCAGGGAGTGGGGGGATCTGGGGCAGGCAGTAGGGAGTGATCTGGGGCAGGTAGTGGGGGATCTGGGGCAGGCAGTAGGGAGTGATCTGGGGCAGGCAGTGGGGGGATCTGGGGCAGGGAGTGGGGGGATCTGGGGCAGGCAGTAGGGAGTGATCTGGGGCAGGCAGTAGGGAGTGATCTGGGGCAGGAAGTGGGGGGATCTGGGGAAGGCAGTGGGGGGATCTGGGGAAGGCAGTGGGGGGATCTGGGGAAGGCAGTAGGGAGGGACCTGGGGCAGGCAGTAGGGAGTGACCTGGGGCAGGCAGTAGGGAGTGATCTGGGGCAGGCAGTAGGGAGTGATCTGGGGCAGGCAGTAGGGAGTGATCTGGGGCAGGCAGTGTGTTCTCTCTTCCTTCTACTCCTATGCTGCCTTTGGCAGTCTGCCGATCGGAAGAGGAGAACGAGAAAAGAGGGGGATGAAGAGGAGGGGAGGAAGAGGGAGAAGAAGACGAAGTGGAGAAGGAGGATGAGGAGGAGGGGGAGGGGGAATAGCATGGGGAGGAGGGGGAGGAAGAGGAGGAGGGAGACATAGTGGAGAAGGATGAGGAGGAGGGGGAGGGGGAAGAGCATGGGGAGGAGGGGGAGGAAGAGGAGGAGGGAGACATAGTGGAGAAGGATGAGGAGGAGGAGGAGGAGGCAGTCACTGCATGGCGGGCGGTGAGACAGTGGGTTGTTTGACATCTCATATTCAAATTGAAAGTGACATGTCTGTGGTCTTTACGCCGGCGTCTAACTATCAGTTCTGTGAAATGCTAACATTTGGTGTGACGGGGTGTTACTGTGACTTTTAGACAGGGCTCTAGACGGTGCCTACGGGCTCCTTTCTGTGTGGGAGACGGATATGACACACAGACACACACACACACACACACACACACACACACACACACACACACACACACACACACACACATATGCACAGACTCACACATGAACACACACACACAAACGCATGCACGGACACACACAAACACACACACACACACACACACACACACACACACACACACACACACACACACACACACACACACACACACACACACACACCTCAGACATGAAGGCATGAAACATAATATATGGTTGATTACTTTACTACAATGACATCAGTTCATTAGAGTGACCTGCTTCAGCAGTCACCTTCTGGTCTTTGACTTATTTATTCATTACTGTGACTTGATTCAGCAGTCACACTCTCATGTACATCTTCTTTATTAGGTGTGCTTGCTGAAAGAACAACTGCTCAAATCTGACACACTTTTTTATGAACCTTCGTCTTCTGCTGACATCTGTAGCTCTAAACCCGTAAAACAAAACAACTGTAAAACTTGCCGCTGGACCAAAAATATTGTTATGGTAGTGGAAGAAGTTTAGAAGTTTGAATTGTTAGAAGCTAGTGTTGAAAATTTGAGGTTTGCTTCGTAGTAGAAGTTGTCACAACCTGATATGTTTTACCTTTACTCCACCCCCCCCCCCCCACCAGGTGTCTCCACCCCCCCACCAGGTGTCTCCACCCCCCAGCAGATGTCTCCACCCCCCACCAGGTGTCTCCACCCCCCACCAGGTGTCTCCACCCCCCACCAGGTGTCTCCCATTTTTCACCATTATTCCTGCTTATTTATACCTGCGTTTTCCATTTGTCTGTTGCCAGTTCGTCTTGTCTTGTCAGGTCGCCTGCCTGCCTGCCTTCCTGTACCTGCCTGTCTCTAACCTGGATTTCAAACCTATGCCTGCCCTCGACTTGCCCTTTGCTTGACCCTTGTGTTAAAACAAATATCTAAGCATCAAACTCTCCGCCTCCTGTGTCTGCATCTGGGTCTTATCCTGAATCGTGATAGAAAGAACTGGCCATGACTGCACAGCTAACTCGGACCAGCTCGGTAACGTTGTCTCCTTCCAAAGAGCCGTCATCTGAAGACAGGAGGAGTTACTTCAAAACTTTATGGAAGAACTCCAGACCTGGGTGCAACGCCACGGAAGCAATGCTTCACTGCATTGCCGGAGAAATTCCGCAAATTATCTACTGGGCAGCAAACCACACGGGTAAGCTGCCAGACTCTCAGTAATCCCGCTACCAGCGGCACTTCTCCCCAGCCTACCCCGGCTTCCCGAGAACCCCACTTACCTCCTACGGAGTGCTATGCTGGAGATCCAGGAACCTGCCGGGTGTTTCTCTCCCAGTGCTCCCTTATAGTGTACCTGATAATGCTGATAGCGTACCTGATAATGCTGATGTCCGGGAGGGCTCTCGTCTGAGCTACGGCGGTGTCAGAGCAACAATCCACCATTTACCTTAGTCTGGAGGAGTTTGTGGCGGAGGTTAGAAAGATGTTTGATTCTCCATTTTCCTGGAGAGAGGCTGCTCGGAAGCTATTTCAACTGCGTCAAGACTCCCGTAGTGTAGCAGACTACGAGGTAGATTTTTGCTCTTTGGCTGCTGAGAGTGCCTGGAACCCAGAATCCCTATTAGACACGTTCCTTCATGGATTATCTTCATGGGTGCTTCCCTTGGACCTCGACTCTCTCTTAGCCTTGACCATAAGGATCGCTGGGCATCTACGGGAATGTAGGAGGGAGAAGAGGTCTGTTCCCGGTCACACTCGCTCGTCCACGGTTCCCACCTTGCCACCCGAGGAATCCCGGAAGTCCCTGGCGTCTACATTACAGGGAGAATCCGATGTCACCCGAGTTCCATCTGGAATCACTGAGGGCTATCGACTCGCCTCCTCCGGAGTCCATGCAACTGGCCAGGGCTAGATTTTCTCCTGCTGAACTCTTACGCAGACGGAGCACCAAGAACTGTCTGTATTGTGGAACAACAGGACATTACATATCTACTTGTCCATTAAAAGACCATGCTCATCAGTAGGTACGAGTACGCTAGTGAGCCGTACGGGGAGTTTCTAATCTCCCATTACTCGCACCCCTCTCCATGCCATCCTGCGGTGGGGGGACCGGTCCAAATATCTCCGGGTGCTCTGGGGCCAACGAGACCTTTATGGACGCTACCCTGGTGTTGGAGCTGGGAATCTCCACACAACCCCTCTTCATTCCCATGGACGTCAGAGTGCTGGATGGGCGCTCTGTTGGCAGAGTCACCCACAATATGGTTCCTATAAACCTGTGAATGTCAGGTATTCACAGTAAGTCTATGCAGTTCCTGATCATCAAATCTCCTCATGTGCCTGTGGTGTTGGTTTTCATGGCTCTAGAGGGACAATCCCCTGATCGACTGGGCTACTGGTTCTATCATGGGTTGGAGCCCATTCTGCTATGTGCAATATCTCTTTGCCGTCCCTGCGGACTATCAGGACCTCTGAGAGGTTTTCAACAATTCCCGCACCACATCTCTTCCTCCACATCGACCCTACGACTGCGCTATCGACCTTCTCCCGGGCACAGTACCGCGCGCGGGGGGATGTTTTTCCCTGTCGGGTCTGGAGACCAAGATGATGGAAGGGTACATTGAGGACTCGCTTGCTGCAGGGAGTATTTGTCCATCTGCTCCCCCCCCCCCCCCCCCTGGTGCAGGGTTCTTCTTTGTGGAGAAGAAGGACAAACCCCTGCGCCTGTGTATTGACTACTAGAGCATTAATGACGGTAAAGTTTACAAAAAAACGTTACCGGCTACCACTCTAAGCCCTGGTCAGAAATGTGGTCCGTGACATGTTGAACCGGTTCGTGTTCGTCTACCTTTTCCCGCGTTCCTCTACCTTTTCCCGCGTTCGTCTACCTTTTCCCGTGTTCGTCTACCTTTTCCCATGTTCGTCTACCTTTTCCCGTGTTCCTCTACCTTTTCCTGTGTTCCTCTACCTTTTCCTGTGTTCCTCTACCTTTTCCCGCGTTCCTCTACCTTTTCCCGCGTTCCTCTACCTTTTCCCGCGTTCGTCTACCTTTTCCCGCGTTCCTCTACCTTTTCCCGCATTCCTCTACCTTTTCCCGCGTTCGTCTTCCTTTTCCCGCGTTCCTCTACCTTTTCCCGTGTTCCTCTACCTTTTCCCGTGTTCCTCTACCTTTTCCCGCGTTCCTCTACCTTTTCCCGTGTTCCTCTACCTTTTCCCGTGTTCCTCTACCTTTTCCCGCGTTCCTCTACCTTTTCCCGTGTTCCTCTACCTTTTCCCGTGTTCCTCTACCTTTTCCCGCGTTCCTCTACCTTTTCCCGCATTCGTCTACCTCGACGACGTTCTTTTCCCGTTCAGCTCAAGAGCTCGTCCTCCATGTTTGACAGGACCTGCAGCTTTTTGTGAAAGTAGAGAAATGTGAATTCCATCGCTCCACAATCTCCTTTCTAGGATACGTCATCTCTGCAGCAAATATTCAGATGGATTCTGACAAGGTGAATGGCCTCAAACCATATCTAGATTGCAGCTGCAATGTTTCCTGGAGTTTGCTAATTTCTACCTCCATATTGACTGTATCGTATTGTAAATAGTACTGGGACAGGAGCCTTTAGTGGGACAGTAGCCTTTAGTGGGACAGTAACAGTAGATGTCGTGAATCACATGGCTAATAGCTGGCTTGAGCACCTGGGGACAGGGCGGGATAGGTCAATCTCTCATTTGATTAATCAATCAACTTCCTCAGGAAGATATTCAACTACTACTACTACTATAAGGTTAACTACTGTACTACTACTACTATTACTACTACTAAACACTACTAATACCACTACTACTACTTCTACTACTGTACTATTACTACGACTACTACTATAATGTTAATTGCTGTACTACTACTACTACTAAACACTACTAATACCACTAATGCTACTACTACTACTACTACTACTACTGCTACTACTAATACCACTACTGCTACTACTACTACTACTACTACTACTACTAAACACTACTAATACCACTACTACTACTACTATAAGGTTAACTGCTGTACACCTGCTACTACTACAACTACTAAACACTACTAATACTTCTACTAAACACTACTAATACCACTACTACTACTACTACTACTACTACTACTACTACTACTACTACTAAACACTACTAATACCACTACTACTAAACACTGCTAATTCAATCGGTCAATCAGGGATTAAAGGTAACTTTCTTAATGTTCTTGTCTCATATCCCCTGAATGAACTTCTATTCTATATATTCTATATTCTATATATTCTATATATTCTATTCCATTCTATGTGAAAGCATCAATAACAGGGCTCATAAAGCGACTTAGTAACTGTTTCAGAATCAGTTCTGAAGGTTTTCAAAACAAGTAGTGACTGTAATAGTAGTAGTAGTGGTATTGGTAGTAGTAGTAGTAGTAGTAGTAGTAGTAGTAGTTGTAGCAGTAGTACAGTAGTTAACCTTATAGTAGTAGTAGTAGTAGCAGTAGTAGTAGTAGCAGTAGTGGTATTAGTAGTGTTTAGTAGTAGTAGTAGTAGTAGTAGTAGTAGTAGTAGTAGTAGTAGTAGTACTAGTAACAGTAGTAGTAGTAGTAGTAGTGCTATTAGTAGTGTTTAGTAGTAGTAGTAGTAGCAGTAGTACAGTAGTTAACCTTATATTGGTAGTGGTATTAGTACTGTTTATTAGTAATAGTAGTAGTAGTAGTGGTATTAGTAGTAGTAGTAGCAGTAGTACAGTAGTTAACCTTATAGTAGTAGTGTGTGGTAGTAGTAGTAGTAGTAGTAGTAGTAGTAGTAGTAGTAGTAGTAGTAGTAGCAGTAGTACATTAGTTAACCTTATAGTAGTAGTGGTATTAGTACTGTTAATTAGTAATAGTAGTAGTAGTAGTGGTATTAGTAGTAGTACAGTAGTACAGTAGTTAACCTTATAGTAGTAGTAGTAGTGGTGCTATTAGTAGTGTTTAGTAGTAGTAGAAGTAGCAGTAGTAGTAGTAGTAGTAGTAGTAGTAGTACCAGTAGTAGTAGTAGTAGCAGTAGTAGTAGTAGTAGTAGTAGTAGTGCTATTAGTAGTGTTTAGTAGTAGTAGTTAACCTTATAGTAGTAGTATTAGTGGTATTAGTAGTGTGCAGTAGTAGTAGTAGTAGTAGTGGTATTAGTAGTGTTGTGTAGTAGTAGTAGTAGTGGTATTAGTAGTGTGTAGTAGTAGTAGTAGTAGTAGTAGTAGTAGTAGCAGTAGTAGTAGTAGTAGCAGTAGTAGTAGTAGTAGTAGTAGTAGTGCTATTAGTAGTGTTTAGTAGTAGTAGTAGTAGCAGTAGTACAGTAGTTAACCTATAGTAGTAGTGGTATTAGTACTGTTTATTAGTAATAGTAGTAGTAGTAGTAGTGGTATTAGTAGTAGTAGCAGTAGTACAGTAGTTAACCTTATAGTAGTGGTATTAGTAGTGTGTAGTAGTAGTAGTAGTGGTATTAGTAGTGTTTAGTAGTAGTAGTAGTAGTGGTATTAGTAGTGTTTAGTAGTTGTAGTAGTAGCAGTAGTACAGTAGTTAACCTTATAGTAGTAGTAGTAGTTGAATATCAAGAGTGGTCTTGCTGAGGAAGTTGATAATGATGTCGTCATCACACCAACCATTCATATCAGTGGAGGCTGCTGAGGGGAGGACGGCTCATAATAATGTCTGGAATGGAATAAATGGAATGGCATCAAACACATTGATACCCATTCCACTAATTCTGCACCAGTCGTTACCACGAGCCCGTCCTCCACAATTAAGGTGCCACCAACCTCCAGTGATTCATGTTTATAGTTCCAATTTTAGGTGGATCTCAATGGTGCTTAAAGAAAAAATTATCCACATTTGTTTACTTGTTGAACTGTAAAGCTGATATAAATAGTTGTTGTTGTATTGCTGAATGCTCTCTAGCTGTACACTAAGATTTTTCTGTCATTTCAACAGTAAAACTGTAGAAATGTAGAACTGTAGAAAAACTGTAGAATGCACAACAAAATATCATAAATATGTTTTACAACATTAATGCTGTAGAATGTACTGCATTATGGGTAAAATGCTAAAAAAAATAAGACTGTTGTTAACTGTAATTGGAAATGTCCTGTAAAAATGTCTCTTAACATACTGTATTTCTTTACAATAATAGCTTATGCCTACTGTAGATTACGGTTTTTGTTTCAGGCGCAAACCTCACGCTGTAGGGTGAGACACATGATGCTCAGACTATTTTACTAAATATCTTCTTGAAGTGGCAGTGAAGTGGAATAATATTTTCAGCACCTGCTTCGTAGGTACCTTTACTTTTTAAAAGTATATTTACTGCTAGCCAACGTTGAATTAGTGCATGTTTTCTTAGCTTGCTAGCTAGCAAGTTAGCTAGCTCAAGTTGACACAAGCCGTTTCAGTCTGCTCTAAATTGTTCTTAAATATCATGCTGTGTGACCTAGAAGAAAAATCACCCAGATAATAATTGAGCTCAGATTTGTGACTATTAAGTTTTCACCATCGCTACAGAGAACATGACTTGTTTAGATCAAAAGATATGGCCTATATTCCCTCTGAGAATTTTTAATTTTTTATATTTCAAGTAGGATAGCAACCTACACAATAAATAACTTATTGGTAGACATCTCAATGTCACCGTGGTGCAGTCTACTCAATGGGAAGAGCATGAACGACAACAACACCAGGACACAGTGTCCTTAGCTGTCACAACCCTCTGTGATTCGGTTTACACTGCTCTCAGCTGTGCAACATATGTCATTGTTTTTCATGCCAGAAGTGTCCGTATAGCCTCTCCCTGTTTACACCATTGTTCCATAATGTTACAGTATTAGCTAAACCTGTTCACTGTACCGGTAGTATGCAAACATTTGGTGGCCATGAGAGAAAATAAAATGTTGTGAGTCTGGTAAAATAATCTGTGGTATTGTAGATTGTAGATTATAGCAATGTTTTTAATAGTTAGCTAGGGTTTAAAGTAGATGTACCTAGCTGTGTCATTCTCACGAAACTGACATTTGACAACAGGAATCTCAAGTGTCATCTTTCGGCCTCTGAGTGGCGCAGCGGTCTAAGGCACTGCAGTGCTTGAGGCGTTACTACAGATCCAGGTTCGATCCTGGGCTGTGATGCAGCCGGCCACGACCGGGTGATCCATGAGGCAATGTCCAATTGGCCCAGCGTCTTCCGGGTTAGGGGAGGGTTTGGCCGTCCGGGATAGGGGAGGGTTTGGCCCAGCGTCTTCCGGGTTAGGGGAGGGTTTGGCCATCCGGGATAGGGGAGGGTTTGGCCGTCCGGGTTAGGGGAGGGTTTGGCCGTCCGGGATGTCCTTGTCCAATCACGCTCTAGCAACTCCCGTGTGACACGGTCGCCAGTTGTACTGTGTTTCCTCCGACACATTGGTGCGGCTGGCTTTCGGGTTAAGCAAGCAGCGTGTCAAGAAGCAGTGCGGCTTGGCGGGGTCATGTTTCGGGGGATGCATGGCCCTCGACCTTCGTACGGGAGTTGCGATGATCGGACAAGACTGTAACTACCAATTGCATATCACGAAATTGGGGAGAAATAATAATATATATATATGTGTATATATACACACACTACCATTCAAAACTGTGGGGTTACTTAGAAATGTCCTTGTTTTTGAAATAAAAGCCCATTCTTTTGTACAATGAAATATCATAAAGTTTATCAGAAATACAGTGTAGACATTGTTAATGTTGTAAATGATTATTATAGCTGGAAACAGCTGATTTTTAATGGAATATCTACATAGGTGTACAGAGGCCCGTTATCAGCAACCATCACTCCTGTGTTCCAATGGCACGTTGTGTTAGCTAATCCAAGTTTATCATTTTAAAAGGCTAATTGATCATTAGAAAACCCTTTTGCAATGATGCTAGCACAGCTGGAAACTGTTGTTCTGATTAAAGAAGCAATACAACTGGCCTTCTTTAGACTAGTTGAGTATCTGGAGCATCAGCATTAGTGGGTTCGATTACAGGCTCAAAATGGCCAGAAACAAATAATTTTCTTCTAAAACTCGTCGGTCTATACTTGTTATGAGAAATGAAGGCTATTGCCAAGAAACTGAAGATCTCGTACAACGCTGTGTACTACTCCCTTCACAGTACAGCGCAAACTGGCTCTAACCAGAATAGAAAGAGGAGTGGGAGGCCCCGGTGCACAAATGAGCAAAAGGACAAGTACATTAGAGTGTCTAGTTTGAGAAGCAGATGCCTCACAAGTCCTCAACTGGCAGCTTCATTGTACATGCAAAATACCAGTCTCAACGTTAACAGTGAAGAGGCGACTCCGGGATGCTGGCCTTCTAGGCAGAGTTGTAAAGAAATAGCCATATCTCAGACTGGCCAATAAAAATAAAAGATTAAGATGGTCAAAAGAACACAGACACTGGACAGAGGAACTCTACCTAGAAGGCCAGCATCCCGGAGTCGCCTCTTCACTGTTGATGTTGACACTGAACAGAGGAACTCTGCCTAGAAGGCCAGCATCCCGGAGTCGCCTCTTCACTGTTGATGTTGAGACTGGACAGAGGAACTCTACCTAGAAGGCCAGCATCCCGGAGTCGCCTCTTCACTGTTGACGTTGAGACTGGACAGAGGGAACTCTACCTAGAAGGCCAGCATCCCGGAGTCGCCTCTTCACTGTTAACGTTGAGACTGGACAGAGGGAACTCTACCTAGAAGGCCAGCATCCCGGAGTCGCCTCTTCACTGTTGACGTTGAGACTGGACAGAGGGAACTCTACCTAGAAGGCCAGCATCCCGGAGTCGCCTCTTCACTGTTAACGTTGAGACTGGACAGAGGGAACTCTACCTAGAAGGCCAGCATCCCGGAGTCGCCTCTTCACTGTTGATGTTGAGACTGGACAGAGGAACTCTACCTAGAAGGCCAGCATCCCGGAGTCGCCTCTTCACTGTTGACGTTGAGACTGGACAGAGGGAACTCTACCTAGAAGGCCAGCATCCCGGAGTCGCCTCTTCACTGTTAACGTTGATACTGGACAGAGGGAACTCTACCTAGAAGGCCAGCATCCCGGAGTCGCCTCTTCACTGTTAACGTTGAGACTGGACAGAGGGAACTCTACCTAGAAGGCCAGCATCCCGGAGTCGCCTCTTCACTGTTAACGTTGATACTGGACAGAGGGAACTCTACCTAGAAGGCCAGCATCCCGGAGTCGCCTCTTCACTGTTGACGTTGAGACTGGACAGAGGGAACTCTACCTAGAAGGCCAGCATCCCGGAGTCGCCTCTTCACTGTTAACGTTGAGACTGGACAGAGGGAACTCTACCTAGAAGGCCAGCATCCCGGAGTCGCCTCTTCACTGTTGATGTTGAGACTGGACAGAGGAACTCTACCTAGAAGGCCAGCATCCCGGAGTCGCCTCTTCACTGTTGACGTTGAGACTGGACAGAGGGAACTCTACCTAGAAGGCCAGCATCCCGGAGTCGCCTCTTCACTGTTAACGTTGATACTGGACAGAGGGAACTCTACCTAGAAGGCCAGCATCCCGGAGTCGCCTCTTCACTGTTGATTTTGAGACTGGACAGAGGAACTCTACCTAGAAGGCCAGCATCCCGGAGTCGCCTCTTCACTGTTGACGTTGAGACTGGACAGAGGAACTCTACCTAGAAGGCCAGCATCCCGGAGTCGACTCTTCACTGTTAACGTTGAGACTGGACAGAGGAACTCTACCTAGAAGGCCAGCATCCCGGAGTCGCCTCTTCACTGTTAATGTTTAGACTGGACAGAGGGAACTCTACCTAGAAGGCCAATATCCCGGAGTCGCCTCTTCACTGTTAACATTGAGACTGGACAGAGGAACTCTACCTAGAAGGCCAGCATCCCGGAGTCGCCTCTTCACTGTTGATTTTGAGACTGGACAGAGGAACTCTACCTAGAAGGCCAGCATCCCGGAGTCGCCTCTTCACTGTTGACGTTGAGACTGGACAGAGGGAACTCTACCTAGAAGGCCAGCATCCCGGAGTCGCCTCTTCACTGTTAACGTTGAGACTGGACAGAGGAACTCTACCTAGAAGGCCAGCATCCCGGAGTCGACTCTTCACTGTTAACGTTGAGACTGGACAGAGGAACTCTACCTAGAAGGCCAGCATCCCGGAGTCGCCTCTTCACTGTTAATGTTTAGACTGGACAGAGGGAACTCTACCTAGAAGGCCAGCATCCCGGAGTCGCCTCTTCACTGTTAACATTGAGACTGGACAGAGGAACTCTACCTAGAAGGCCAGCATCCCGGAGTCGCCTCTTCACTGTTAACGTTGAGACTGGACAGAGGGATCTCTACCTAGAAGGCCAGCATCCCGGAGTCGCCTCTTCACTGTTAACGTTGAGACTGGACAGAGGGAACTCTACCTAGAAGGCCAGCATCCCGGAGTCGCCTCTTCACTGTTGACGTTGAGACTGGACAGAGGAACTCTACCTAGAAGGCCAGCATCCCGGAGTCGCCTCTTCACTGTTGACGTTGAGACTGGACAGAGGAACTCTACCTAGAAGGCCAGCATCCCGGAGTCGCCTCTTCACTGTTGACGGTTTATTTTACCCCTTTTTCTCCCCAATTTGGTGATATCCAAATTGGTCTTGTTCGATCGCTGCAACTCCCGTACGAAGGTCGAGAGCCAGAATAATAATAATAATAATAAATAAGGTCATCTTTAACGAAATGTCCTCTTTGGATCACTGACATTAAGGATATGTACCTATCTACTTCAGAATAATTATTATGTTTTTTGATTAGAATCTATGCATCTTACCACAATTTACACAAAAATTATCATTACAGCAACAGTCCAAAAAAGGTATAAACAAATCAATGTAATATATGTTAACATTGCTCCCCTAATGAAAATGCCTGAGTTAAACACTGAAAATATGATTAACAATTACTTATTCAATTAGTATAAAATTAAATCGGACTTTTTCCCAATTTGAGCTTTTTAGCTGTTTCGGTAATGAGATGGCAAAGTGGGTTAAAGGGGGTGTATGAGAATAAGAACCTCCTTCTGAAGGCATAGAAGCAAATCAATTACATTCACTTCCTGTAGATGATGCATTATGGGGGAATATATATCAACATTTTTTTAACTGATTGGAGTTTTTGCAGGAACTTGAAAAATTGTCACGTAATGTCCACCACAGACACTGTGTTTTGTAGGTAATAAATATTATAGTTTAATGTAAACATCAAACTAGTTTACCATTTTTTTTATGATTCATGGACAAACTACAGCAACATATCAAATCAGTTAGTAAAATGTTATAAAATGAAAATCAGGACACATTTCTGTAATGAGAATGTACAAAATGCAGGCGAAAATGCAAAAATTTATTTAAAATAAGACCGTGGTAAATAGGAGACATCTTAGTACTCAGAATGATTTTTTACAGATGCATCATGGGTTTGTAACTCAATTTGCTACAGACGTGTTTACAACTGGTTTCATCAGAATCACCCAGCAGTCTAATTTGTGTTTCTTCAATGCCTCAATAGATTTAATATTTCATCAAACTATATTGGATAAACGGTTGTGCAGATTCCTGGTTCAAATCAACCCAAGACGCTGAAGACAAAGTGCATGACAAGGTGGCCCAGAGGAAGCCAGCTGTTCTCAACCCCTACATTTGCCCCATTCTTCAAAGAGCTCCGTGAGTGAAGAACACCTGATGCTGCACTGAATTCTTCCTCCTGGATGTTCTCCTGTCCCATTGTGTGTTTCACTGCCTCTGAACCCCCTCACTCCGAGTAGAGTTGCCCCTGATCATAGCTTTAGGATTGTATCAATCCCAATTTTAACTCCACCTCCCTCTCCCACCCCTACACCCCACACACACAATATATCGTTTTTGCATTCGTGTTGTAATGATGCTCTTATTTGTATAAATATGTGTTCATTGTTTTTACTTCTATTGTCAATTCTGTTGATCATTTTGTTGTTAATTGTGTTAACAATTTGAATGAATGTATTTTATGTAAAAAATGCATTGTTTTTATTACAATTAGATTTCAGGGAGAATTTCCCTGTAAATCCACAGCATTATACTGGCACTAGAGTTGCCAGCTTCATACTGTAATTTTCCTTTACAGCAGAGATGTAAAAATATATTACAGCATCTCTGCTGTAAAGCTAAATTACAGTATTAAGCTGGGAGCTCTGGTGCCAGTATAACCCCACACATTTACAGGGAGAAGTTTTACAGTGTAATAACCCTCTTTGATTTATAGTAACCCTGTAGAATACTTTTTACACTGTTTCATGCTATTTTACCTTCAGTTGTTTCCTCCCCAACTCTTCCAACATTAGATCAATATAGCTCGCTGGATGCACCACTGTGAATGGGCTAAGACACGTCACCCCAACAGAACTACCTTAGAAGACGGAGTAAACGTGGAGAACAAAATAAGTTACATTTTAAAAGGTCTTAAGCCTTTCAATCAGTCAATGTATGGATTCTGTGAGGATGGATGGATGGTGGGGGGGGTGGGGGTTGTTTCCCATCCAATCAAAGACTTGGTTCCAATCATAATACAGACGGCTGGCTCGCGTTTCGTTTCACATCACTTTGATACGTGAAGTGTAACAGCATGTGAACTATTGCACGACCAGGCTGGTCCCCAGCAAGGCTATTTCAAACATGACACATGATATGTTCTGCCCTCAGAAGTACATCTGAGTGAAGTGAAGGGGCGAGCTGCCCGTTGCATAAACACAAGCACACAACCGCTAAGCACAGGAAAACAAACTGCTCATAGGGAGTGGTGGTATGAAGAGAGTGGAACAGGCAGAGGAGAGGTATTCGGTGAGTGTTGTGGCGTTTTCAGGTAAGGGGGCGTGGCCAGAGGGAGTAATGGTCTGGTGACAAGATGACATGACCTTTGACCTTCCGCTACAGTAAACGCTGTCAGGGCAAGAACAACTTGTTTTTTTTTTCCCCCCCTAGAGGTTGGAGCGTCTCAGCTACTTAAAAACAGCCAGCCCCTGCACATTCTATTCGCTGCCAAAGTCTGCCGTCAAAATTACCAGCTTGGGCCTATAAAAAAATAAAAGATTTTGAACAGATTTGGGTCAGAGATAATAAAAATCCTGGCAGAGAGATCTTTGTACATTTCTTTCTCTCCTTTTCTTTGTGTTTTCACTTTCTAAGAAGTTTTGTAGAAACGATGGATTCTGCCGTTGAGAAACACTGTGTGGAACTTGTTGCCCTTGAGCGAAGTGGTCACACAGCTGTATTAGAGGGAAATACTCTGCATGTCTGGGGAGGCTACATGGTAAGCCTCAAACATGATTTGTAAATTCCCTTCCTGGAACTATGTTGAAAGCATTGCTAATTGATGGTGTTGTTTTTTAATTGATGTTTAGCATTCACATATACTGTATAACATACATGCTGCTGATAGATGTATTTTCTCAGTAACAACATGCTTAGATTTGTTTTTGTTCTGTTCTGCAGTCAACCGCTGAGAGGGAAGTGTTCCTTCCCAGTGATGAAATCTGGTTGTATGACTTAGAAAGAGGTGTATGGTAAGAATATCAATGGAATTATAACATAGTGTTTGTGCGTATGGGCTGTATATAACACATTGTAAAGAATATGAATAGTGAAGTTGTTTGGGATTAACACTTTATCTGGATATTCCCTCTGTAGGTAGATGCTCTATAGTATTAGACCAGTAACATTTCAACTAAGTATCTACGAACCCTAACCCTTATCCTAACCCTAAACTTAACCCTTACCCTAAACTTAACCCTTACCCTAAACTTAACCCTTACCCTAACCTTTATCCTAACCCTAAACTTAACCCTTACCCTAAACTTAACCCTTACCCTAAACTTAACCCTTACCCTAAACTTAACCCTTACCCTAACCCTAAAATAACCCTTACCCTAAACTTAACCCTTACCCTAAACTTAACCCTTACCCTAAACTTAACCTTTATCCTAACCCTTATCCTAACCCTAAACTTAACCCTTACCCTAAACTTAACCCTTACCCTAAACTTAACCCTTACCCTAAACTTAACCCTTATCCTAACCCTAAATTTAACCCTTACGCTAAACTTAACCCTTACCCTAAACTTAACCCTTACCCTAAACTTAACCCTTACCCTAACCCTTATCCTAACCCTAAACTTAACCCTTACCCTAAACTTAACCCTTACCCTAAACTTAACCCTAACCCTTATCCTAACCCTAAACTTAACCCTTACCCTAAACTTAACCCTTACCCTAACCCTTATCTTAACCCTAAACTTAACCCTTACCCTAAACTTAACCCTTACCCTAAACTTAACCCTAACCCTTACCCTAACCTTTATCCTAACCCTAAACTTAACCCTTACCCTAAACTTAACCCTTACCCTAAACTTAACCCTTACCCTAAACTTAACCCTTACCCTAACCCTAAAATAACCCTTACCCTAAACTTAACCCTTACCCTAAACTTAACCCTTACCCTAAACTTAACCTTTATCCTAACCCTTATCCTAACCCTAAACTTAACCCTTACCCTAAACTTAACCCTTACCCTAAACTTAACCCTTACCCTAAACTTAACCCTTACCCTAAACTTAACCCTTATCCTAACCCTAAATTTAACCCTTACGCTAAACTTAACCCTTACCCTAAACTTAACCCTTACCCTAAACTTAACCCTTACCCTAAACTTAACCCTTACCCTAATCTTAACCCTTACCCTAACCCTTATCCTAACCCTAAACTTAACCCTTACCCTAAACTTAACCCTTAACCTAAACTTAACCCTTACCCTAAACTTAACCCTTAACCTAAACTTAACCCTTACCCTAAACTTAACCCTTACCCTATAGTATTAGACTGGTCTATAGTGGTCTATAGTATTAGACTGGTCTATAGTATTAGACTGGTCTATAGTATTAGACTGGTCTATTGTGGTCTATAGTATTAGACTGGTCTATAGTACTAGACTGGTCTATAGTATTAGACTGGTCTATAGTATTAGACTGGTCTATAGTATTAGACTGGTCTATTGTGGTCTATAGTATTAGACTGGTCTATAGTACTAGACTGGTCTATAGTATTAGACTGGTCTATAGTATTAGACTGGTCTATAGTGTCTATAGTATTAGACTGGTCTATAGTGGTCTATCGTATTAGACTGGTCTATAGTATTAGACTGGTCTATCGTATTAGACTGGTCTATAGTGTCTATAGTATTAGACTGGTCTATAGTGTCTATAGTATTAGACTGGTCTATAGTATTAGACTGGTCTATAGTATTAGCTTGGAACTTCATGCTGTGTATGCTGTGTGTTTTCATAGTTGGTTTATTCATTTTGTCTTCTGAAGGGAAATGTGTCAAATGTCAGGAGAGATCCCGCCCCCCATGTCAGGCACCTGCAGCTGCTTTCTAATTGGCCACATGTACATATTCGGAGGATATGATGACACGGGACAGACCAATCAGGTGAGCTAGCTCAACAGAAACTGTAGTGCCCCTGATATGCAAATATTTTTTCTGATCTCATTAATCATTATTAAGGCTTCCGTTGTTAGGAGACGGTTCAGATGGGTGTCGAACTCTGGCTTCAGAGACTCGTGAGTTACGTTCTGAAAAGATGTGTGCTTGTAGCTATACCGTGTCAACCTCCTGGATGGGGACTACAGATGGAAGAACGTGAAAGCTGAGAGTGGCTCTCCTCCTTCACCCAGAGATAAGCTGTGCTGCTGGGTTTTCAACAACAGGTCAGTGACATATAACATTAGAATGGAACGTCAATGCCCATTGCAGTATTGCTACAAACAGGAAGACAGTCAGGGTTCAAATGACACATTTTTAAGGGAATATTGTGAGATTCTGGCAATTAGCAATTAGCCAATGCTAGCTTGCCTTAGTGCAGTGACTGGACGTCTACAGGTATAGAAAATCTTGTGATTTTTACCAATTAAGAATCTTCTATTCTGTAGAGTCACTTACTTTGAGAAGCTTCCATTCTGTAGGGTCACCTGCTTTGAGAATCTTCCATTCTGTAGGGTCACCTACATTGAGAATCTTCCATTCTGTAGGGTCACCTGCTTTGAGAATCTTCCATTCTGTAGGGTCACCTGCTTTGAGAATCTTCCATTCTGTAGGGTCACCTGCTTTGAGAAGCTTCCATTCTGTAGGGTCACCTACTTTGAGAATCTTCCATTCTGTAGGGTCACCTGCTTTGAGAAGCTTCCATTCTGTAGGGTCACCTACTTTGAGAATCTTCCATTCTGTAGGGTCACCTACTTTGAGAATCTTCCATTCTGTAGGGTCACCAACTTTGAGAATCTTCCATTCTGTAGGGTCACCTACTTTGAGAATCTTCCATTCTGTAGGGTCACCAACTTTGAGAAGCTTCCATTCTGTAGGGTCACCTACTTTGAGAATCTTCCATTCTGTAGGGTCACCTACTTTGAGAATCTTCCATTCTGTAGGGTCACCTACTTTGGTGGATATGGTCACAAGACACTTGATGACATCATGGATGACAAAAGCTTCATCGTGGACACGGCATCATTGGTACATCTTTGCTTTTTGTTTATGATGGCGTCCAAACGTATGAATTACAACCACTATTTTCAATGTGTTGTATTCTGTGTTTTGTAGGAGCAGAACGTTGGTTGGGGATGGAACAATGAAGTCCACGTTTTTGATACAACACTAGCCAGCTGGAGGGAACCACAGAGCTCTGTAAGACAGACACACACTGTATGATTACATCACAACATAACTTCATTATGTGGAACTTAGTTAGCTTGAAATGTCGCTGATCCAACCAGTACCTGTTGTATAGCTCAATCCGTTCCTACATTGTCAAGCTGGTGGTCGTGTGTGTTGGTGACGTAGAGGACCCTGGTTCAAGTCCTTTCAGAGGAGAGGTAGAGGACTTTGGTTCAAGCCTAGTCAGAGGAGAAGTAGAGGACCCTGGTTCAAGACTAATCAGAGGAGAGGTAGAGGACCCTGGTTCAAGCCCAGTCAGAGGAGAGGTAGAGGACCCTGGTTCAAGCCCAGTCAGAGGAGAGGTAGAGGACCCTGGTTCAAGCCCAGTCAGAGGAGAGGTAGAGGACCCTGGTTCAAGCCCAGTCATCCAAGCCCAGTCAGAGGAGAGGTAGAGGACCCTGGTTCAAGACCAATCAGAGGAGAGGTAGAAGACTCTGGTTCAAGCCCAGTCACAGACACGTTTAGGGAGGCAGCACTATATGCTAAGCTAGCACAATGATGCTGGTTATACATGAACTAATTCGTTATTTGCACACAAACAGCCAAGCAAAAATGTGTCCTCCTGTACTGTAAGTAGCTCTTTCTGACGACAGGGTCGTGCTCCTGGCCCCAGAGCTGCCCATGCAGGTGCAACACTTGGTCATAAAGGGTATGTCTATGGGGGCCGAGTACTGGTGAGTACTCTGTTGAGTTGAACTCCTCCTCACGTTTTGTATTGCATTGATGCAGAGACACAGAAAACCCTAAAACATTGCTGAGATTAATGGGATCACATTGCTTACTGTACAGTCAAGTGTAATACTTGACTCAAGTTTTGTTGACCTGTTTTGGGATGTTCAGTGGTTTGCCCGTCCTTCTACCCTTCTCTTTAGGAAACCACACCAAGTGACATTCATTGTCTAGATCTAGAATCATGGACATGGTCTGAAATGTAGGTATTTATATTTCACTCTTTCAAATGATAATATTTAAAACGTTCCAGTGTTTATCATAATAACAGCTTTGGTGTGTTTAACTGTTCCTTCCAAATGTCTTCTCCAGAGTACCAACATCCACTGTGCCAGGGGGAAGGTCGTGGCACAGCCTCACTGCAGTATCTGATAACACTTTGTTTCTATTTGGTGGACTGAATGTGGACTGCAAACCAATGAGTAAGTAATTTACCCATTTAGACCCAGTAGGATGAAATCCTTACTCAGCTGTTACTCAACAATTTGACCCACCTAGAAAACCTTCTGTTCCATGGAGTTCTTTCTTTCTTGTATCTGTTATGTTTCTGTAGGTGATAGATGGGTTTTAGACGTTGACACAAAGACATGGAGGGAGTTTGACCATCCAAACAACAACAAACCAAGGTAGTACAGTAGCTGACAGTTTAGCATCATGATAAATCTAGTTCCTCATCTGATTAAACTGGTATGACTGGTATGACTGGTATGACTGGTATAACTGGTATGACTGGTATGACTGGTATGACTGGTATAACTGGTATGACTGGTATGACTGGTATAACTGGTATGACTGGTATGACTGGTATAACTGGTATGACTGGTATGACTGGTATGACTGGTGTGACTGGTATGACTGGTATAACTGGTATGACTGGTATGACTGGTATGACTGGTATGACTGGTATAACTGGTATGACTGGTATGACTGGTATGACTGGTATGACTGGCATGACTGGTATGACTGGTATGACTGGTATGACTGGTATAACTGGTATGACTGGTATGACTGGTATGACTGGTATGACTGGTATAACTGGTATGACTGGTATGACTGGTATGACTCCCTGATAAAAACTAAAGGTTTGATCAGAACGCATTCCATTTCCATCTCATCTGAAGTCTGTAAGTGCAGATCGAGGAGTGAAGAGAAATTAGCCTAAAATGTGCAATGATTAAACGGAGTGCACATTCTCTGTACTTTGATGAAATCCCCCATTTATTTGACTTTCCTCCCTTGCAGGTTGTGGCACACAGCAAGCCAAGCAAAGGACTCTGACGTCGTTGTGTTTGGGGGTAGTTGTGACTACGTCCTCCTAGTAGGAACCTATGGGAATCTGACGGTATGACGATAGCCTTCAGCCAAATCATCACAGTAGCCCTGGTTAAATGTAGAATCACTGACACTACAAACTAACGGTTTGTTTTCACATGTTTTCAGGGCCACAGCCATGACGCACTTGTTTTCCAGACCCAGCCTTATCCCCTCTTTCGGTAAAATGTCTCATAATTATCACAGATTTTATTTACATCACATGTAATGTCCATTTTCATCGTCCCTTAAAGTAGAAATCAGTTGTGGAAACAATAACAAACTGTTTTCCCCTGCCCCTGTTTTGGTATGGGGCCGGAGAGGGAGAAACCACTCAAATGCCCCTGTTTTGGTATGGGGCCGGAGAAGGAGAAACCACTCAAATGCCCCTGTTTTGGTATGGGGCCGGAGAGGGAGAAACCACTCAAATGCCCCTGTTTTGGTATGGGGCCGGAGAGGGAGAAACAACTCAAATGCCCCTGTTTTGGTATGGGGCCGGAGAGGGAGAAACCACTCAAATGCCCCTGTTTTGGTATGGGGCCGGAGAGGGAGAAACCACTCACATTTATAGACAGAGCTATGGGTGGAAGGACTGACCATCCATGATATAAACATTATAGTTTTAACCATGTTCTGAGGCTATATGGTGTTTGTTTACATTCACTTTGTTTACAAACATTGGAGTTTAAACAAGATTATTTTCCGGGTTCTGATGGGGTCCGACAGTTGAACTAAGCTCATGAGGCGTTGATAAGTTATAGTCTTCAAGAAGCAATGGGTACATATCATTAATTTAGATGTCCAAAAATGGATGTAGCAACTGCTGATTTCCAATTTAAACATGTTGTTTTGTCTTACAGGATATGTGTGGACTGCATAGCAAAGAATGTGAATAACTGCAAGATGCTTCAAAACCAGCTTCACTCTCTGCCCCGGAAACTACTGGAAGCTGTACAGAGGAGAACATCCAGAAATATATAATACATATAGTGCATTCAGAAAGTATTCAGACACCTTGACTTTTCCCCGATTTTGTTATGTTACAGCCTTATTCTAAAATGGATTACATTGTTTTTCCCCCTCATCAATCTACACACAATAACCCCATAATGACATCACAATAACCCCATAATGACATCACAATAACCCCATAATGACATCACAATAACCCCATAATGACAAAGCAAAAATAGGTTTTTAGACATTTTTGAAAATGTATAAAACTTTTTTTTTTTGTGAAATATCATATTTCCGAAAGTATTCAGACCCTTTACTCAGTACTATGTTAAAGTCATTTTGTCAACGATTGCAGTCTCGAGTCTTAATTGGGTATGACGCTACAAGCTTGGCACACCTGTATTTGGGGAGCTTCTCCCATTCCTTTTTGCAGATCCTCTCAAACTCTGTCAGGTTGGATGGGGAACGCCTCTGCACAGCTCTTTTCAGGTCTCTCCAGAGATGTTCGATCGGGTTCAAGTCCGGGTTCTGGCTGGGCCACTCAAGGACATTCAGAGACTTGTCCCGAAGCCACTCCTGTGTTGTTTTGGCTGTGTGCTTAGGGTCGTTGTCCTGTTGGAAGGTGAACCTTCATCCCAGTCTGAGATCCTGAGTGCTCTGGAGCAGGCTTTTATCAAGGAAAGGGAAATCAAATTAAATGTGTCTTCCGCATTTAACCCTACCCCTTTGAATCAGAGAGGTGCGGGGGGCTACCTTAATTGACATCCACGTCATTGGCGCCCGGGAAACAGTGTGTTAATTGCCTTACTTAGAGACAGAAAGACAGAGTGTTACCCTTGGGTTCTCTTTGTACTTTACTCCTTTCCTCTTTGCCTCAATCCTGACTAGTCTCCCAGGTTTCCTCCAGACGTGACCCTTGGCATTCAGGCCAAAGAGTTCAATCTTGGTTTCATCAGACCAGAGAATCTTGTTTCTCATGGTCTTTAAGTGCCTTCTGGAAAACTCCCACAGTCACTACTACTTTCTACTACTGCAGTCACTACTATGTACTACCACCACAGTCACTACTATGTACTACCACCACAGTCACTACTATGTACTACCACCACAGTCACTACTTCTACTTTTAATATACATTAAATGATCAGAAGTATGTGGACACCTGCTTGTCCAACATCTCATTCCTAAATCATGGACATTGATATTAAGTTGGTCCCCCTTTGCTGTTTTAACAGCCTCCACTCTTCTGAGAGGCTTTCCGCTAGATGTTGGAACATTTTGTGGGGACCTGCTTCCATTCTACCACAAGAGCATTAGTGAGGTTGGGCAATGATGTTGGCTGATTAGGCCTGGCTCGCAGTCTGTGTTCCAATTCATCCCAATGCTGTTCGATGGGGCTAAGGTCATTCTTATCATGCTGACACAGGAAAGGTCCTTCCCCAAACTGTTGCCACAAAGTTGGAAGCACAGAATCGTCTAGAATGTCATTGTAATGTAGCATTAAGATTTCCCTTCACTGGAACTATTGGGCCTGAACCATGAAAAACAGCCCCAGACCATTATTCCTCCTCCATCAAACCTTACAGTTGGCACTGTCCACTCGGGCAGGTATCATTCTTCTGGCATCTGCCAAACCCTGATTCGTCCATTGGACTACCAGATGGTGAATTGTGATTCGTCACTCCAGAGAATGTGTTTCCACTACTCCAGAGTCCCCTTGACGGGGAGCTTGACACCATTCCAGCCGACGCTTGGCATTGCACAGCTAGACTGTGGAAACACATTTCATGAAGCTCCCGACAAACAGCTATTGTGCTGACGTTGCTTCCAAAGGCAGTTTGGAACTCGGTAGTGAGTGTTGCAACCGAGGAAAGATGATTTTACACGCTACGCACTTCAGCATTCGCCGGTCCCGTTCTGTGAGCTTGTGTGGCCTACCACTTTGTGGCTGAGCCGTTGTTGCTCCTTGATGTTTACACTTCACAATAACAGCACTTACAGTGGACCGGGGCTGCTCTAGCAGGGCAGACATTTGACAAACTGACTTGTTGGAAAGGTGGGCATCCTTTGATGGTGCCACGTTGAAAGTCACTGAGCTCTTCAGTAAAGGCCATTCTACTGCCAACGTTTGTCGATGGGGATTGCATGGTTGTGTGCTCGATTGAATACATCTGTCAGAAACGGGTGTCGCTGAAAAAACAGAATCCACTAATTTGAAGTGGTGTCCACATACTTTTGTATATATAGGGTATCACTAAAGGCTAGTATCCCACTACTGTAATACATTCACTACTTACAACTAGCCAACAGTTTTCAACACAAGCAATTTCAACTTCTAAACATTCAAAAAATATTATTGGACAAATTAAGCAAGTCACACAATTTCTCTTTAGGAAAAATACCCATTCTAGTTGCTATTTGACCTCTGGCCTGGCTACAACATTGATGACAATTGTACTATTAATATGACCACCATGGCAGATAGCTCTCCTCAGCCCCCTCTGACCTCTGACCTTAACAATACCACTCATTTAAAACAATGCAGGCAAAACATAACTAAAATCTCACATCTCTCCAAGACAGAACCAAACATCAGTATGAATAATCCAAGTATCAATAATCCAGTCGTGTCTGTTATTCACACACAGGGAAGCAGTCAAGCCCAGAGAAGCAAACACACATCCGTCCTGCTCCAGTCTCCCTGCATGCAGCCCATATCCCCACAGCATCAAACGCACCACACTCACACAGGTACACACACAAACCACATTTACACACACGCCACATTTACACACACGCACGAACGCACACACACACACACACACACAGAGCAAGAGAGGTATACAGGCACCATCTAGTGCTTTGCTCAGGAAAATCCTCTGAGATAGAAATACAGAGAATCATGTATCAAACTACATTGTTCTATATATCTGTTAAACTTTTATATATTTGTTAAACTAGTTTTATATATCAATTAAACTTGTTTTATATATCTGTTAAACTTGTTTTATATATCAATTAAACTTGTATTATTTATCAATTAAACTTGTTTTATATATCTGTTAAACTAGTTTTATATATCAATTAAACTTGTTTTATATATCTGTTAAACTTGTTTTATATATCAATTAAACTTGTATTATTTATCAATTAAACTTGTTTTATATATCTGTTAAACTTGTTTATGTCTATTAAACTTGTTTTATCTATTACATTTGTTTATATATCAATTAAACTTGTTTAATATATCAATTAAACTTGTATTATTTATCAATTAAACTTGTTTAATATATCAATTAAACTTGTATTATTTATCAATTAAACTTGTTTTATATATCTGTTAAACTTGTTTATGTCTATTAAACTTGTTTTATCTATTAAACTTGTCACGTTCTGACCATAGTTCTTGTGTGTTTTCCTTGTTTTAGTGTTGGTCAGGACGTGAGCTGGGTGGGCATTCTATGTTGAGTGTCTAGTTTGTCTGTTTCTGTGTTTGGGCCTGATATGGTTCTCAATCAGAGGCAGGTGTCAGTCATTGTCTCTGATTGGGAACCATATTTAGGTAGCCTGTTTTGTGTTCAGTTTTTGTGGGTGATTATTTCCGTGTCTGTGTTTGTTTCACCACACAGGACTGTTTTTGGTTTTCCACATTTATTGTTTTGTATATCTGTAGTGTTTTCTCGGTATTCGTCTTTATTAAAGATGTTTAACCACCAAGATGTTTAACCATGTTAAAACGCACGCTGCGTTTTGGTCCGCCTCTCCTTCCCAGGAAGAAAGTCGTTACAAAACTTGTTTATATATCAATTAAACTTGTTTTATTTATCAATTAACTTGTTGTATATATCTATTAAACTTGTTTATATATATAAAACTAGTTTTATCTATTTAACTTGTTTTGTATATCTATTAAACTTGATATATATATATATATATATATATATATATATATATGTGAGTTAATGTTGTACTGTATATATATATCAGTTAATCTTGTACTGTAAATCCATTAAACTTGTTTTTTATATGAATTTTATCACTGTGCTTTAACATGCATTCACCAGAGAAACATGTTCTGTTGGAATTAACACAACTTGAAATGATAATGTGTGTCAAATGTCTGGAACATTTCTCATTCCTCAGTAAGACTTCATAAGTAATACAAATTACCACCAGCAAAAGTAAATTATACATCAGACAGTTTTATATCTAAATATAATGTGTAAATTAAATTAAATGAAATTAAGTAAAAAACGTCAATAATAATACACTATCATGTTTCAGTTTATCTCTACATATAAAGAGAAACTACAAGTATTCCCAGACATCTTCTCAAGGTTGTATAATTCAATAGACTACAAAATGAGCACAACAAATGGCCACATTTTGACCCAGACATGTGTTATTACTGGTGTGAAACAGTGTTGAAGTATATCCACAAGCTTTTACTGAGTCCCAAATGGCACCCTACTCCATGTATAGTGCACTACTTTTGACCAGAGCCCTATGCCAAAAGTAGTGCACATACATAGGGAATGGGCCCTGGGTCAATAGCACTGCGCTACATTGGGATGCATCCTTTGTCTCTGAACCTGTTGCAGCCAGACAGTAATTCTATCTTAGGCTCACCTACGATAACAGAGATAAATGCCCTACAACCTCCTGCGACAACATTTCAAACATTTGCCTTCCATTGTGTTTCAAACTACGATTGAGCTGAAATATGTTCCACATGACCACGGCAGCGGGGAATATGTTTTGGGGTGGGGGTGTTATCGACGGGGTCGGGAAAGGGGGCACTTTTTATCCCCTCTTTGCTGACAAGTATTTTTCTTTGCTTCGTACAGGAGTAATAAAGGCCTGGGCACTCATTTGGTGGGGTATTAATCATGTTTTATTGTGATTTATCAGGGGTTGATACAGCAGCCACAGCACTACTACTGTGCGCTGCTACTGTATGAACGTGACCAACCTATAATGTCATCAGTAATAGTGAGTGGTGGATGAAGGCTTGGTGGACACTTTATGAACACTGCCTAGTGTGTGTGTGTGTGTGTGTGTGTGTGTGTGTGTGTGTGTGTGTGTGTGTGTGTGTGTGTGTGTGTGTGTGTGTGTGTGTGTGTGTGTGTGTGTGTGTGTGTGTGTGTGTGTGTGTGTGTGTGTGTGCGTGTGTGTGTGTGTGTCTCACTAAATGAGGGCAGCATAAAATATTTCAAAGCTCATTGGGATTAACCAAATGTTCAACTATATCTGACCCTAACACAACTATATCTGACCCTAACCCAACTATATCTGACCCTAACCCAACTATATCTGACCCTAACCCAACTATATCTGACCCTAACCCAACTATATCTGACCCTACCTTTAAATATATAACCCTAAACCAACTACATCAAACACTAACCCAACTATATCTGACCCTAACCCAATTACATCTGACCCTACCTTTAAATATATAACCCTAAACCAACTACATCAAACACTAACCCAACTATATCTGACCCTAACCCAACTATATCTGACCCTAACCCAACTATATCTGACCCTAACCTAACTATATCTGACCCTAACCCAACTATATCTGACCCTAACCCAACTATATCTGACCCTAACCCAACTATATCTGACCCTAACACAATTACATCTGACCCTAACCCAACTATATCTGACCCTAACCCAACTATATCTGACCCTAACCCAACTATATCTGACCCTAACCCAACTATATCTGACCCTAACCTAACTATATCTGACCCTAACCCAACTATATCTGACCCTAACCCAACTATATCTGACCCTAACCCAACTATATCTGACCCTAACCCAACTATATCTGACCCCAACCCAACTACATCTGACCCTAACCCAACTATATCTGACCCCAACCCAACTACATCTGACCCTAACCCAACTATATCTGACCCCAACCCAACTATATCTGACCCCAACCCAACTATATCTGACCCTAACCCAACTATATCTGACCCTAACCCAACTATATCTGACCCTAACCCAACTATATCTGACCCTAACCCAACTATATCTGACCCTAACCCAACTATATCTGACCCTAACCCAACTATATCTGACCCTAACCCAACTATATCTGACCCTAACCGCAACCGGAAGGTTGCGAGTTCAAACCCCCGAGCTGACAAGGTACAAATCTGTCGTTCTGCCCCTGAACAGGCAGTTCACTGTTCCCAGGCCGTCATTGAAAATAAGAATTTGTTCTTAACTGACTTGCCTGGTTAAATAAAGATAAAAAAAATATAAAAAAAATCTGACCCTAACCATAACCCAACAACATCTAACCCTAACCCAACTATATCTGACCCTAACCCAACCATATCTGACCCTAGACCTAAGCCAACTATACCTGACTCTAACCCAACTATATCTGACCCTAACCCAAATATTTCTGACCCGAACAAAACTACATCTGACCCTAACCCAACTATGTCTGACCCTAACACAACTATATCTGATGCTAACCCCAACTCAACTATATCTGACCCAAACCCTAACCCAACTATATCTAACCCCAACCCAAATATATCTGACCCTGACTCTAACTATATATGACCCTAAACCAACTATATCGAACCCTAACCCTAACCCAACTCTATCTGACACTAACTTTAACAATATATAACCCTAAACCAACTATATCGAACCCCAACTATATCTGACCCTAACCCAATTATATCTGGTCCTAACCCAACTATATCTGACCCTAAACCTAACCCAACTAAATCTGACCCTAACCCAACTCTATCTGACCCTAACCCAACTATATCTGACTAAACCAATTATTTTGTACCTTTATTTAACCAGGCAAGTCAGTTAAGAACAAATTCTTATTTTCAATGACGGCCTTATTTTCAATGACAGTGGGCAGAACGACAGTACCTTGTCAGCTCGGGGATTTGAACATGAAACCTTTCGCTTACTAGTCCAATGCTCTAACCACTAGGCTACCCTGCCGCCCCAACATAACCCAACTATATCGACCCCAAACCTAACCCAACTATATCTGACCCCAAATCTAACCCAACTATAACCCAACTATATCTGCTGAACACACAGGTTAGGCTACTATACTGAATGATCTAATGCAGTATATATCAACCTTAGATCTGTCTTGATAATAAAACTGGAAAGAAAATACCCCTCGAAAAAATTGATTTTAGGTTAATTTAGGTCAAGTTTTGACTAATATAATATTTATCCATATAGATTTTTCCTATCAGCTTTTACATACACTCCAGACTTATCTAACCTGGATCTAGAAGAATACTTTACTATCCAGAGATGGAGAATGGTCTTCATCTCTACCAACCCCTCTGATACACCACACACACACACACACACACACACACACACACACACACACACACCACACACACACACGCACGCACGCACGCACACACACACACACACACACACACACACACACATACACAATCGGTCTAAAGAGTGTGTGACCTTAACAGTCAGTGTTGGACCCCACCAGGAAAGGGTCATGTCTCCACATCAGTGTGATGAGGGAAGTGACACATTACCACCATGTTTGCATAGAGATTCAGAGCAAACAGCCCTGGGCCCGTATCCACAAAGCCTCTCAGAGTAGGAGAGCTGATCTAGGATCAGTATCGCCTTTTAGATCCTAATGATTAAGGAGTTTTGTGGATATGGGCCCAGGGCTTCAAGTGTATCGGAGGGGTTGGGTACAGATGAGTGGAGAATCACTTCCCAAAGCTGATGACATGCGGGACAGTCAGCTTAAGTGCCAAAAAAGTAAATGAGGCATTTGGTTGAGTTATCACTTTAAAGAGCCAGGTAGTGTAAAGTTTCACTCTATGGCTGATTGCATATGACACAGTCTTGTTCTGTTGTTGGATATTTTATGTATCTTCCTGAACTTTCCATCTGTTTTAAAATGCTGTTATTATTTTGAGAGCTCTGGTGAGATGGTGAACAGGCAAAGCGTCAATACAGGGCTAAGATTGAATCCTACTACACCGGCTCTGACGCTCGTCTTATGTGGCAGGGCTTGCAAACTATTACAGATTATAAAGGGAAGCACAGCCGCGAGCTGCCCAGTGACACGAGCCTACCAAACGAGCTAAATCACTTCTATGATCGCTTCGAGGTAAGCAACACTGAGGCATGCATGAGAGCATCAACTGTTCCGGACGACTGTGTGATCACGCTCTCCGTAGCCGAAGTGAGTAAGACCTTTAAACAGGTCAACATACACAAGGCTGCGGGGCCAGACGGATTACCAGGACGTGTGCTCCGGGCATGTGTTGACCAACTGGCAGGTGTCTTCACTGACCTTTTCAACATGTCCCTGATTGAGTCTGTAATACCAATATGTTTCAAGCAGACCACCGTAGTACCTGTGCCCAAGAACACAAAGGCAACCTGCCTAAATGACTACAGACCCGTAGCACTCACGTCCGTAGCCATGAAGTGCTTTGAAAGGCTGGTAATGGCTCACATCAACACCACCAGAAACCCTAGAACCACTCCAATTTGCATACCGCCCTAACAGATCCACAGATGATGCAATCCCTACTGCACTCCACACTGCCCTTTTCCACCTGGACAAAAGGAACACCTATGTGAGAATGCTATTCATTGAGTACAGCTCAGCGTTCAACACCATAGTGCCCTCAAAGCTCATCACTAAGCTAAGGATCCTGGGACTAAACACCTCCCTCTGCAACAGGATCCTGGACTTCCTGACAGGCCGCCCCCAGGTGGTGAGGGTAGGTAGCAACACATCTGCCACGCTGATCCTCAACACTGGATCCCCCCAGGGGTGCGTGCTCAGCCCCCTCCTGTACTCCCTGTTCACCCACGACTGCATGGCCCGGTACGACTCCAACATCATCATTAAGTTTGCAGATGACACAACAACGACGAGACAGCCTATAGGGAGGAGGTCAGAGACCTGACAGGGTGGTGCTAGAATAACAACCTATCCCTCAACGTAACCGACACTACGGAGATGATTGTGGACTACAGGAAAAGTAGGACCGAGTACGCCCCCATTCTCATCGACGGGGCTGTAGTGGAGCAGGTTGAGACCTTCAAGTTCCTTGGTGTCCACATCACCAACAAACTAGAACGGTCCAAACACACCAAGACAGTCGTGAAGAGGGCACGACAAAACCTATTCCCCCTCAGGAGACTGAAAAGATTTGGCATGAGTCCTGAGATCCTCAAAAGCTTCTACAGCTGCAACATCGAGAGCAGGTTGCATCACTGCCTGGTACGGCAATTGCTTGGCCTCCGACCGCAAGTCACTACAGAGGGTAGTGCGTGCGGCCCAGTACATCACTGGGGCTAAGCTGCCTGCCATCCAGGACTTATACACCAGGCGATATCAGAGGAATGCCATAGACTGTTCTCTCTACAACCGCATGGCAAGCGGTACCGGAGCGCCAAGTCTAGGACAAGAAGGCTTCTCAACAGTTTTACCCCCCAAGCCATAAGACTCCTGAACAGGTAATCAAATGGCTACACAGACTATTTGCATTGTGTTCCTCCCCCCCAACCCCTCTTTTTACACTGCTGCTACTCTCTGTTTATCATATATGCACAGTCACTTTAACTATATATTCATGTACATATGTACATACTACCTCAATTGGCCCGACCAACCAGTGCTCCCGCACATTGGCTAACCGGGCTATCTGCATTGTGTCCTGCCACCCGCCAACCCCTCTTTTACGCTGCTGCTACTCTCTGTTCATCATATATGCACAGTTACTTTAACCATATCTACATGTACATACTACCTCAATCAGCCTGACTAACTGGTGTCTGTATGTAGCCTCGCTATTGTTTTTACTGTTGTTTTTATTTCTTTAATAACCTATTCTTCAGCTAATAAATTTTTTTGCACCATTGGTTAGAGCCTGTAAGTAAGCATTTCACTGTAAGGTCTGTTGTATTCATCATTTCACTGTAAGGTCTGTTGTATTCATCATTTCACTGTAAGGTCTGTTGTATTCAGCATTTCACTGTAAGGTCTGTTGTATTCATCATTTCACTGTAAGGTCTGTTGTATTCAGCATTTCACTGTAAGGTCTGTTGTATTCATCATTTCACTGTAAGGTCTGTTGTATTCATCATTTCACTGTAAGGTCTGTTGTATTCAGCATTTCACTGTAAGGTCTGTTGTATTCAGCATTTCACTGTAAGGTCTGTTGTATTCATCATTTCACTGTAAGGTCTGTTGTATTCAGCATTTCACTGTAAGGTCTGTTGTATTCAGCATTTCACTGTAAGGTCTGTTGTATTCAGCATTTCACTGTAAGGTCTGTTGTATTCATCATTTCACTGTAAGGTCTGTTGTATTCAGCATTTCACTGTAAGGTCTGTTGTATTCAGCATTTCACTGTAAGGTCTGTTGTATTCATCATTTCACTGTAAGGTCTGTTGTATTCAGCATTTCACTGTAAGGTCTGTTGTATTCAGCATTTCACTGTAAGGTCTGTTGTATTCAGCATTTCACTGTAAGGTCTGTTGTATTCATCATTTCACTGTAAGGTCTGTTGTATTCAGCATTTCACTGTAAGGTCTGTTGTATTCAGCATTTCACTGTAAGGTCTGTTGTATTCATCATTTCACTGTAAGGTCTGTTGTATTCATCATTTCACTGTAAGGTCTGTTGTATTCATCATTTCACTGTAAGGTCTGTTGTATTCAGCATTTCACTGTAAGGTCTACTACACCTGTTGTATTCAGCATTTCACTGTAAGGTCTACCTACACCTGTTGTATTCATCATTTCACTGTAAGGTCTGTTGTATTCATCATTTCACTGTAAGGTCTGTTGTATTCAGCATTTCACTGTAAGGTCTGTTGTATTCAGCATTTCACTGTAAGGTCTGTTGTATTCAGCATTTCACTGTAAGGTCTGTTGTATTCAGCATTTCACTGTAAGGTCTGTTGTATTCAGCATTTCACTGTAAGGTCTGTTGTATTCAGCATTTCACTGTAAGGTCTGTTGTATTCAGCATTTCACTGTAAGGTCTACTACACCTGTTGTATTCAGCATTTCACTGTAAGGTCTACCTACACCTGTTGTATTCATCATTTCACTGTAAGGTCTGTTGTATTCATCATTTCACTGTAAGGTCTGTTGTATTCAGCATTTCACTGTAAGGTCTGTTGTATTCAGCATTTCACTGTAAGGTCTGTTGTATTCAGCATTTCACTGTAAGGTCTGTTGTATTCAGCATTTCACTGTAAGGTCTGTTGTATTCAGCATTTCACTGTAAGGTCTGTTGTATTCATCATTTCACTGTAAGGTCTGTTGTATTCAGCATTTCACTGTGAGGTCTGTTGTATTCAGCATTTCACTGTAAGGTCTGTTGTATTCAGCATTTCACTGTAAGGTCTGTTGTATTCAGCATTTCACTGTAAGGTCTGTTGTATTCAGCATTTCACTGTAAGGTCTGTTGTATTCAGCATTTCACTGTAAGGTCTGTTGTATTCAGCATTTCACTGTAAGGTCTGTTGTATTCAGCATTTCACTGTAAGGTCTGTTGTATTCAGCATTTCACTGTAAGGTCTGTTGTATTCAGCATTTCACTGTAAGGTCTGTTGTATTCAGCATTTCACTGTAAGGTCTGTTGTATTCAGCATTTCACTGTAAGGTCTGTTGTATTCAGCATTTCACTGTAAGGTCTGTTGTATTCAGCATTTCACTGTAAGGTCTGTTGTATTCAGCATTTCACTGTAAGGTATGTTGTATTCAGCATTTCACTGTAACAACCAATTATATAGAAATATAAAGAAAGAAAAATCATTTTTTGATAGGATGTCCTCTGTGATTCTGAATGTAAACATTTAGGGCAGTAGTGTGTACTACTGTGTATAGCCTCTCTACTGTATGTATGTAGCCTCTCTACTGTATATAGCCTCACTACTGTTATCTTTCACTGTCTTTTTACTGTTGTTTTATTTCTTTACTTACCTATTGTTCACCTAACACATTTTTTGCACTGTTGGTAAGAGCCTGTAAGTAAGCATTTCACTGTAAGGTCTACTACACCTGTTGTATTCAGCATTTCACTGTAAGGTCTACTACACCTGTTGTATTCAGCATTTCACTGTCAGGTCTACCACATCTGTTGTATTCAGCATTTCACTGTAAGGTCTACTACACCTGTTGTATTCAGCATTTCACTGTAAGGTCTACTACACCTGTTGTATTCAGCATTTCACTGTCAGGTCTACCACACCTGTTGTATTCAGCATTTCACTGTAAGGTCTACTACACCTGTTGTATTCAGCATTTCACTGTAAGGTCTACTACACCTCTTGTATTCAGCATTTCACTGTAAGGTCTACTACACCTGTTGTATTCAGCATTTCACTGTAAGGTCTACTACACCTCTTGTATTCAGCATTTCACTGTAAGGTCTACTACACCTGTTGTATTCAGCATTTCACTGTAAGGTCTACTACACCTGTTGTATTCAGCATTTCACTGTAAGGTCTACTACACCTGTTGTATTCAGCATTTCACTGTAAGGTCTACCTACACCTGTTGTATTCAGCATTTCACTGTAAGGTCTACCTACACCTGTTGTATTCAGCATTTCACTGTAAGGTCTACTACACCTGTTGTATTCAGCATTTCACTGTAAGGTCTACTACACCTGTTGTATTCAGCATTTCACTGTAAGGTCTACTACACCTGTTGTATTCAGCATTTCACTGTAAGGTCTACTACACCTGTTGTATTCAGCATTTCACTGTAAGGTCTACCTACACCTGTTGTATTCAGCATTTCACTGTAAGGTCTACCTACACCTGTTGTATTCAGCATTTCACGGTAAGGTCAACCTACACCTGTTGTATTCAGCATTTCACTGTAAGGTCTACCTACACCTGTTGTATTCAGCATTTCACTGTAAGGTCTACCTACACCTGTTGTATTCAGCATTTCACTGTAAGGTCTACCTACACCTGTTGTATTCAGCATTTCACGGTAAGGTCAACCTACACCTGTTGTATTCAGCATTTCACTGTAAGGTCTACTACACCTGTTGTATTCAGCATTTCACTGTAAGGTCTACCTACACCTGTTGTATTCAGCGTTTCACTGTAAGGTCTACCTACACCTGTTGTATTCAGCATTTCACTGTAAGGTCTACCTACACCTGTTGTATTCAGCGTTTCACTGTAAGGTCTACCTACACCTGTTGTATTCAGCATTTCACTGTAAGGTCTACCTACACCTGTTGTATTCAGCATTTCACTGTAAGGTCTACCTACACCTGTTGTATTCAGCATTTCACTGTAAGGTCTACTACACCTGTTGTATTCAGCATTTCACTGTAAGGTCTACCTACACCTGTTGTATTCAGCATTTCACGGTAAGGTCTACTACACCTGTTGTATTCAGCATTTCACTGTGAGGTCTACTACACCTGTTGTATTCAGCATTTCACTGTCAGGTCTACTACACCTGTTGTATTCAGCATTTCACTGTAAGGTCTACTACACCTGTTGTATTCAGCATTTCACTGTAAGGTCTACTACACCTGTTGTATTCAGCATTTCACTGTGAGGTCTACTACACCTGTTGTATTCAGCATTTCACTGTCAGGTCTACTACACCTGTTGTATTCAGCATTTCACTGTGAGGTCTACTACACCTGTTGTATTCAGCATTTCACTGTAAGGTCTACTACACCTGTTGTATTCAGCATTTCACTGTAAGGTCTACTACACCTGTTGTATTCAGCGCACGTGACAAATAAACTTTGATTTACTGTATTTAATACATATGGACTATTACAAATAAACTTCCAAAACGTCCTGATAAACAAAGCAGGTCCGTGTTCTAACATATTTCAGCATCACTTGTAAATACAACTAGTAAACATCCTAGTTGCCATGACTCTTAGGTTACAAAAAGTGAGTGAAATCGAAAAACTGATCTCAGTTCAGTGTCTGGGGGCAACTTCACTTTTGCAGAGGGAGCGGGTAAGGCGCTATTAACCAATCAGGTTTATGCGTTTTGGCGTGACGTCTCACAACATCATGGCGGCGTACGTGCTGAACACAAACACCGCACACTTTTACCCACGAAGATAAGCAATCGGATAATGACAAACGATTCGATTTGCGTTTAAATGGTCAAGTCAAATGATGAACAAGAAAACTGACGGCGAAATATGCCAAATCCAAGAAAGCACGATCATAACACTGGCTCAAATGACTTAAGTGAAATCTGGAGTCATGGTTCCACATTTTCACAAAAAAGGCTGAGAACAAACAAATCGGGTAAAAGTCAGAAACTGACACCCCAATCTTCACCTTCTGTCAGGAAGTCACCACATACTCGTTCTAAAGGTAAGATGGTTGCTAAAAGTGCACGGGAATGGTATTGCTAACCAGCTAGGTGGGTAGCTAACAACATCTAGACTCAATAGCTAACTGGCAAACGTCCGTGTAGGTTGCAGGATAAACAGCTCTAACGTTAATTAGCTGGGCATAGACGTAGCTAGCCAGGGCCACGTTCAGTTGCCAAACGTTCTTCAACGTTGCAGATAGAAATGCAATATATAGATCTGATGTGATTCCTCGTTGGTTTTGTTTATTAGGATCCCCATTAGCGTTTTCATTTGAACCTTTAATTAACTACAGTAAATGCCGCAGCTACTCTTCCTGAGTACCTTACAAATAAATTACAAAGTACAAAACAGTTATAGCCAAAGGCATTATATACAAATATAAAACATAATAAGAGTTATATATTAGAAAGACACATAGAGACAACAAAAATACTATTTACACACTATTAATATTAACTATTTACACACTATTAATGTATACATATTCATATTCTTATATACAGTTAGATGAGATTTTGGGCCTCCCGAGTGGTGCAGCAGTCTGAGGCACTGCATCTTCAGTGGTAGAGGCGTCACTACAGACCCTTGTTCCAATCCAGGCTGTATCACAGCGGTCTGAGGCACTGCATCTTCAGTGGTAGAGGCATCACTACAGACCCTTGTTCCAATCCAGGCTGTATCACAGCGGTCTGAGGCACTGCATCTTCAGTGGTAGAGGCATCACTACAGACCCTTGTTCCAATCCAGGCTGTATCACAGCGGTCTAAGGCACTGCATCTTCAGTGCTAGAGGCGTCACTACAGATTAGATTCCAGGCTGTATCACAACCAGCCATGATTGAGAGTTCCATAAGGCGGCGCACAATTGGCCCAGCGTCATTAGGGTTTGGCCGGGGTCGGCCGTCATTGTAAATAATAATTTGTTCTTAAACTGACTTGCCTTGTTAAATAAAAAAAGTATATATATATATAATCTTCAGAAAGAGGAGAGGTGCTGTGATATATATATATATATATATATATATATATATATATATATATATATATATATATAAAAATATATTTTTTAAAGCTAAACAGACTTTTTCCCTGAGTAACCTCTGGTGGCAGAGCATTCCACGATGACATGGCTCCATGCCTAACTGAACAATGCATTAGCCCCTAGTCACACACGCGCTGATGCTCTCCCTATTGTACTCATGCGTGACCAGGTAGACCCCATTTTGTTGTTCACCTATTTAGTATGTCTAGTGACCTTACAGTTTGTCTCGTTCCCACCAGATCTGGAGACCCCCAAACGACGAGCGAGGGGCAGATACACGGGCTTAAACAACACTGCTGATTCCCCCGGGGATGGAGATATTTTACAAGACATCATATGGGACCCGGCATCACCTACTCCTGCTAGAAGTGGTATGTTGTTAAGTCACTTGATGAGCAAAAGGCTGATTTAGCTTTAAATCAAATCAAATTTTATTTGTCACATACACATGGTTAGCAGATGTTAATGCGAGTGTAGCGAAATGCTTGTGCTTCTAGTTCCGACAATGCAGTAATAACCAACAAGTAATCTAACTAACAATTCCAAAACTACTACCTTATACACACAAGTGTAAGGGGATAAAGAATATGTACATAAAGATATATGGGGGTGCCACAGGGTTCAATTCTTGGACCGACTCTCTTCTCTGTATACATCAATGAGGTCGCTCTTGCTGCTGGTGAGTCTCTGATCCACCTCTACGCAGACGACACCATTCTGTATACTTCCGGCCCTTCTTTGGACACTGTGTTAACAACCCTCCAGGCAAGCTTCAATGCCATACAACTCTCCTTCCGTGGCCTCCAACTGCTCTTAAATACAAGTAAAACTAAATGCATGCTCTTCAACCGATCACTACCTGCACCTACCCGCCTGTCCAACATCACTACTCTGGACGGCTCTGACTTAGAATACGTGGACAACTACAAATACTTAGGTGTCTGGTTAGACTGTAAACTCTCCTTCCAGACCCATATCAAACATCTCCAATCCAAAGTTAAATCTAGAATTGGCTTCCTATTTCGCAATAAAGCATCCTTCACTCATGCTGCCAAACATACCCTTGTAAAACTGACCATCCTACCAATCCTCGACTTTGGCGATGTAATTTACAAAATAGCCTCCAATACCCTACTCAACAAACTGGATGCAGTCTATCACAGTGCAATCCGTTTTGTCACCAAAGCCCCATATACTACCCACCATTGCGACCTGTACGCTCTCGTTGGCTGGCCCTCGCTTCATACTCGTCGCCAAACCCACTGGCTCCATGTCATCTACAAGACCCTGCTAGGTAAAGTCCCCCCTTATCTCAGCTCGCTGGTCACCATAGCATCTCCCACCTGTAGCACACGCTCCAGCAGGTATATCTCTCTAGTCACCCCCAAAACCAATTCTTTCTTTGGCCGTCTCTCTTTCCAGTTCTCTGCTGCCAATGACTGGAACGAACTACAAAAATCTCTGAAACTGGAAACACTTACCTCCCTCACTAGCTTTAAGCACCAACTGTCAGAGCAGCTCACAGATTACTGCACCTGTACATAGCCCACATATAATTTAGCCCTATCAACTACCTCTTTCCCAACTGTATTTAATTTATTTATTTATTTTGCTCCTTTGCACCCCATTATTTTTATTTCTACTTTGCACATTCTTCCATTGCAAAACTACCATTCCAGTGTTTTACTTGCTATATTGTATTTACCTTGCCACCAAGGCCTTTTTTTGCCTTTACCTCCCTTCTCACCTCATTTGCTCACATTGTATATAGACTTGTTTATACTTTATTATTGACTGTATGTTTGTTTTACTCCATGTGTAACTCTGTGTTGTTGTATCTGTCGAACTGCTTTGCTTTATCTTGGCCAGGTCGCAATTGTAAATGAGAACTTGTTCTCAACTTGCCTACCTGGTTAAATAAAGGTAAAATAAAATTTAAAAAAAAATATATGAATGAGTGATGGTACAGAGCGGCATAGGCAAGATACAGTAGATGGTATCGAGTGCAGTATATACATATGAGATGAGCATGTAAACAAAGTGGCATAGTTAAAGTGGCTAGTGATACATGTATTACATAAGGATGCAGTAGATGATATAGAGTACAGTATATACGTATACATATGAGATGAATAATGTAGGGTATGTAAACATTATATTAGGTAGCATTGTTTAAAGTGGCTAGTGATATATTTTACATCATTTCCCATCAATTCCCATTATTAAAGTGGCTGGAGTTGAGTCAGTGTGTTGGCAGCAGCCACTCAATGTTAGTGGTAGCTGTTTAACAGTCTGATGGCCTTGAGATAGAAGCTGTTTTTTTAACATTAGCATAACGTTGTCCTTCATTCCTCCTCTTCCTCATTCTCCTCACACCTATCAGACCATCATGAGTCATCCTCAATCCACCCATCTTTTTGTTCTTCTTCTCAAAGCCAGTTGATAGCAGGTCATGTGTTTCATTCCTCCACAGAGCCTACACACAGGCTACTCACAGTTTCCGCTAGTGGCCTTTGTGCCCAAAGTGATTGTGGTTACTATGTATATGTGCCATCAGAAGGCTTAACTGTTGCTGCCCTCATTCTCCAGGCGAAGGGCCCGGCAACACCAGAGTTGTTGAGATATCAGACATTGTCAATCGGATCGCCCCTAAGGTCAGTATATAAAACATGTTCACCGTGTCACTGAGGTCCATTGATAGATGGGCGTATAGGGCCGTCATTGTAAACAGGAATTTGTTCTTAACTAACTGGCCTAGTGACATAAGATAAATGAATAGATGCACCCTGCAGCACCAACGTGCTTTTGAATCATGTGTTACTGTGGATATAAAGGCCTCGTTATATTAAAATGTAAAAGACGGCATTCTACTGTGTTGGTTTGTTTCAGTGGATGCAAAGAGACATTCTAAATCTGGTTCTTCTTGAAGCACTGGAGGTGAAAGCCTGGGCCCTGGCTAGAATGTACCCCCCCCCCCCCCCCAGAGCTTCAGGTCGGTCACAGCACACAAACCAGCTGTTGTAATCCATGTCTTCTGCTCCAGGATGCCCAGCATGTCTCTGTGGATAGTCCTCTGCTCCAGTGGATTGGGGACAGTGCTGTCCCATGTACCCCAGAGGTACGCCCGCCCAAAGCAAGGAAGAGATCCACTCGGTGAGTGAACTTGTACAAATCACTTGTGTAATCAGGTTGAAAACCTTTTATTTTAAACGTGTAAGGTTTATTTCTCGTCCAATAGTTTTGTCTTTTCCAGTAGTTCTCTTAATCAGATCATTCTTGTGTTCAGATATTTTGATAGTGCTTATACTAGCTTCTTCAAAGGTTCCTCAATATATTCATTATGCCTTCCTTTTGTTCATTCATCCACTCACTTCATCCTCTCCTCTCTACAGGAAAAGCTCAGTGGAGGACTTGATGCAGCTGGCCAGGCAGTTTGACATCAACATGCACCAGCAGGACCGAGAGAAGAGGAGCGCTGAACACACAAACAATACCATAAACAACAACCGCTACGGGGAGGAACCCAAGGGCCCGACGACAATGTCGTCATCAGCCCAGCAGGTAGAGGCGGAGCTTAACGCTCTGTTCGACGGGCCGACGCAGCGAGTCACCGGACGGCTCAGCCAAGGGTCGACCGCCTCCACCTGTTCTCAGGAGGTCAAGGTTCAAGTTGGGGTCAGCCGTCTCACTGCCGATGACCTCGTCAAAGAGTCGGAGGTCAAGCCTGGCGGGGGAAGCACGTCTGGTTCATCGGCTCGTACTGGTAAAGAGGAAGTGGGACAGTGGAACGCCATGACGACTGTGGCGAAAGACGAGGACTTTGACTGGGAGGATGATGACCTTCTCAGTGACCCTATCGTGTTGGAGATGACCCAGAATCCCGAGGGGCTGAAAACGCTGTCCCCCAAACCCAGCAGCTCACTGACTCTGAGCACTGACAGAGACCACACACAGCTGCTGACAGATACAGAGAAGACCCTGCCACCCTCTTCTACTACCTCTAATCCTATCAGCCTGCCCTCTCACTCTGTCTGGAAGGGGACAAGCACACACCTTCAACCCTCAAACAGAGGTGGCCTCACTGTGCCATGTCCTAAACCCAAGCCCACCAGCAGAAGCACTTTCCTGCTGGAGCCCAACCTTTGTTTCCAGGTGAATATGGCTCCGACAACCAAAGAAGCACTCAGACCGTTCCTCACTGTTGGAGAGGCCCAGCCTGAGAGACCCAGGCCCGGCGTGTCTGCGGCTGTGGGGAGTAGGGGCCCCAGTAGAGACTCTGCGGAAGGGAAGGCTGATGGGGTGAGCACAGCCACAACTCCAACCTCACGTGGAACCACAGCCCCAGACTCAGCTTTCAAAGACCTCTCAGAGGAGGACCTCCAGTCCCTGTTTGACTCTGAGTTGCTTTGGAACGACGACGAAGGTGACGATGACGAACTGCTGTATCAGGTGTGTGACGACATGGAGAGGATCTCCAACAGTCAGCACCTGTCCAAGGAGGCCTCCGTAACCATGGATGCCACTGAGATCCGCTTCCAAGAGAGCAAACCGAAAGCTCCTCCATCCGCCCCTCTGGCTGCAACGAGAGAGGGGACTGTGACTATGGATATGGCTGTAGGTGGTCCTAGCAGTAAACAGTCAACCACCTGCACGTCTGGCCGCTCCAACTCAGCACCAGGAGATGGGAGCAGCACCCCTGTGCACTTTCAGAGATGGAACATTCCAGCGAAAGCAGGAAATGTTTGGGTCGGACATCATACAGTCACGTCCCAGAACCATCTAGGCAGCGGGGAGGGTCTGGGCAAGTTTACCCAGCTGAAGGGTGCTCCAGGCTGTGGAACATTTGGCCTAGGATCCCTTGGAGTTAGAACCTTCCAAGCGGAGAACTCAAAGTCGGTCATGCCACGGACAGTGTCGGCGAGAACCCTCCCAAACTCAAATTCCCATCATGCGTCATCGTTCAAGAGACATCTGTCGGACTCGGCCGCCATCGGCAACAAAGGTGAGCTTTTTACCCCATAAAAAGGCAAAACAATAATCCACCACAGTTTAGCTCTAGTATTATGCTAACTCTTAGAGCCCTGACCCAACACCCATCTATTTATCTCCTAAGAGGTAAATAGATGGCTGTTGGGTCAGGGCTCTGAGATGTTTGGAGGTAAATAGATGGCTGTTGGGTCAGGGCTCTGAGAGGTTAGGAGGTAAATAGATGGCTGTTGGGTCAGGGCTCTGAGAGGTTAGGAGGTAAATAGATGGCTGTTGGGTCAGGGCTATGAGAGGTTAGGAGGTAAATAGATGGCTGTTGGGTCAAGGCTCTGAGAGGTTAGGAGGTAAATAGATGGCTGTTGGGTCAGGGCTCTGAGAGGTTAGGAGGTAAATAGATGGCTGTTGGGTCAGGGCTCTGAGAGGTTAGCAGGTAAATAGATGGCTGTTGGGTCAGGGCTCTGAGATGTTAGGAGGTAAATAGATGGCTGTTGGGTCAGGGCTCTGAGAGGTTAGGAGGTAAATAGATGGCTGTTGGGTCAGGGCTCTGAGAGGTTAGGAGGTAAATAGATGGCTGTTGGGTCAGGGCTCTGAGAGGTTAGCAGGTAAATAGATGGCTGTTGGGTCAGGGCTCTGAGAGGTTAGGAGGTAAATAGATGGCTGTTGGGTCAGGGCTCTGAGAGGTTAGGAGGTAAATAGATGGCTGTTGGGTCAGGGCTCTGAGAGGTTAGCAGGTAAATAGATGGCTGTTGGGTCAGGGCTCTGAGAGGTTAGGAGGTAAATAGATGGCTGTTGGGTCAGGGCTCTGAGAGGTTAGCAGGTAAATAGATGGCTGTTGGGTCAGGGCTCTGTTGGGTCAGGGCTCTGAGAGGTTAGGAGGTAAATAGATGGCTGTTGGGTCAGGGCTCTGAGATGTTAGGAGGTAAATAGATCAAATCAAATCAAATCAAATTTTATTTGTCACATACACATGGTTAGCAGATGTTAATGCGAGTGTAGCGAAATGCTTGTGCTTCTAGTTCCGACAATGCAGTAATAACAAGTAATCTAACTAACAATTCCAAAACTACTGTCTTGTACACAGTGTAAGGGGATAAAGAATATGTACATAAGGATATATGAATGAGTGATGGTACAGAGCAGCATAGGCAAGATACAGTAGATGGTATCGGGTACAGTATGTACAAATGAGATGAGTATGTAAACAAAGTGGCATAGTATAGTATAAAGTGGCTAGTGATACATGTATTACATAAGGATACCGTCGATGATATAGAGTACAGTATATACGTATGCATATGAGATTAATAATGTAGGGTAAGTAACATTTATATAAGGTAGCATTGTTTAAAGTGGCTAGTGATATATTTACATCATTTCCCATCAATTCCCATTATTAAAGTGGCTGGAGTTGAGTCAGTGTCAGTGTGTTGGCAGCAGCCACTCAGTGTTAGTGGTGGCTGTTTAACAGTCTGATGGCCTTGAGATAGAAGCTGTTTTTCAGTCTCTCGGTCCCAGCTTTGATGCACCTGTACTGACCTCACCTTCTGGATGATAGCGGGGTGAACAGGCAGTGGCTCGGGTGGTTGATGTCCTTGATGATCTTTATGGCCTTCCTGTGACATCGGGTGGTGTAGGTGTCCTGGAGGGCAGGTAGTTTGCCCCCGGTGATGCGTTGTGCAGACCTCACTACCCTCTGGAGAGCCTTACGGTTGAGGGCGGTGCAGTTGCCATACCAGGCGGTGATACAGCCCGCCAGGATGCTCTCGATTGTGCATCTGTAGAAGTTTGTGAGTGCTTTTGGTGACAAGCCGAATTTCTTCAGCCTCCTGAGGTTGAAGAGGCGCTGCTGCGCCTTCTTCACGATGCTGTCTGTGTGAGTGGACCAATTCAGTTTGTCTGTGATGTGTATGCCGAGGAACTTAAAACTTGCTACCCTCTCCACTACTGTTCCATCGATGTGGATAGGGGGGTGTTCCCTCTGCTGTTTCCTGAAGTCCACAATCATCTCCTTAGTTTTGTTGACGTTGAGTGTGAGGTTATTTTCCTGACACCACACTCCGAGGGCCCTCACCTCCTCCCTGTAGGCCGTCTCATCGTTGTTGGTAATCAAGCCTACCACTGTTGTGTCGTCCGCAAACTTGATGATTGAGTTGGAGGCGTGCGTGGCCACGCAGTCGTGGGTGAACAGGGAGTACAGGAGAGGGCTCAGAACGCACCCTTGTGGGGCCCCAGTGTTGAGGATCAGCGGGGAGGAGATGTTGTTGCCTACCCTCACCACCTGGGGGCGGCCCGTCAGGAAGTCCAGTACCCAGTTGCACAGGGCGGGGTCGAGACCCAGGGTCTCGAGCTTGATGACGAGCTTGGAGGGTACTATGGTGTTGAATGCCGAGCTGTAGTCGATGAACAGCATTCTCACATAGGTATTCCTCTTGTCCAGATGGGTTAGGGCAGTGTGCAGTGTGGTTGAGATTGCATCGTCTGTGGACCTGTTTGGGCGGTAAGCAAATTGGAGTGGGTCTAGGGTGTCAGGTAGGGTGGAGGTGATATGGTCCTTGACTAGTCTCTCAAAGCACTTCATGATGACGGATGTGAGTGCTACGGGGCGGTAGTCATTTAGCTCAGTTACCTTAGCTTTCTTGGGAACAGGAACAATGGTGGCCCTCTTGAAGCATGTGGGAACAGCAGACTGGTATAGGGATTGATTGAATATGTCCGTAAACACACCGGCCAGCTGGTCTGCGCATGCTCTGAGGGCGCGGCTGGGGATGCCATCTGGGCCTGCAGCCTTGCGAGGGTTAACACGTTTAAATGTCTTACTCACCTCGGCTGCAGTGAAGGAGAGACCGCATGTTTTCGTTGCAGGCCGTGTCAGTGGCACTGTATTGTCCTCAAAGCGGGCAAAAAAGTTATTTAGTCTGCCTGGGAGCAAGACATCCTGGTCCGTGACTGGGCTGGATTTCTTCCTGTAGTCCGTGATTGACTGTAGACCCTGCCACATGCCTCTTGTGTCTGAGCCGTTGAATTGAGATTCTACTTTGTCTCTGTACTGGCGCTTAGCTTGTTTGATAGCCTTGCGGAGGGAATAGCTGCACTGTTTGTATTCGGACACCTTGCCCTGATTAAAAGCAGTGGTTCGCGCTTTCAGTTTCACACGAATGCTGCCATCAATCCACGGTTTCTGGTTAGGGAATGTTTTAATCGTTGCTATGGGAACGACATCTTCAACGCACGTTCTAATGAACTCGCACACCGAATCAGCGTATTCGTCAATGTTGTTATCTGACGCAATACGAAACATCTCCCAGTCCACGTGATGGAAGCAGTCTTGGAGTGTGGAGTCAGCTTGGTCGGACCAGCGTTGGACAGACCTCAGCGTGGGAGCCTCTTGTTTTAGTTTCTGTCTGTAGGCAGGGATCAACAAAATGGAGTCGTGGTCAGCTTTTCCGAAAGGGGGGCGGGGCAGGGCCTTATATGCGTCGCGGAAGTTAGAGTAACAATGGTCCAAGGTCTTTCCTCCCCTGGTTGCGCAATCGATATGCTGATAAAATTTGGGGAGTCTTGTTTTCAGATTAGCCTTGTTAAAATCCCCAGCTACAATGAATGCAGCCTCCGGATAAATTGTTTCCAGTTTGCAGAGAGTTAAATAAAGTTCGTTCAGAGCCATCGATGTGTCTGCTTGGGGGGGGATATATACGGCTGTGATTATAATCGAAGAGAATTCTCTTGGTAGATAATGCGGTCTACATTTGATTGTGAGGAATTCTAAATCAGGTGAACAGAAGGATTTGAGTTCCTGTATGTTTCTTTCATCACACCATGTCACGTTGGCCATGAGGCATACGCCCCCGCCCCTCTTCTTACCAGAAAGATGTTTGTTTCTGTCTGCGCGATGTGTGGAGAAACCCGTTGGCTGCACCGCTTCGGATAGCGTCTCTCCAGTGAGCCATGTTTCAGTGAAGCAAAGGACGTTACAGTCTCTGATGTCCCTCTGGAATGCTACCCTTGCTCGGATTTCATCAACCTTGTTGTCAAGAGACTGGACATTGGCAAGAAGAATGCTAGGGAGTGGTGCGCGCTGTGCCCGTCTCCGGAGTCTGACCAGAAGACCGCCTCGTTTCCCTCTCTTTCGAAGTCGTTTTTTTGGGTCGCTGCATAGGATCCACTCCGTTGTCCTGGCTGTTGGGTCAGGGCTCTGTTGAGTCAGGGCTCTGAGAGGTTAGGAGGTAAATAGATGGCTGTTGGTTCAGGGCTCTGAGATGTTAGGAGGTAAATAGATGGCTGTTAGGTCAGGGCTCTGAGAGGTTAGGAGGTAAATAGATGGCTGTTGGGTCAGGGCTCTGAGAGGTTAGGAGGTAAATAGATGGCTGTTGGGTCAGGGCTCTGAGAGGTTAGAAGGTAAATAGATGGCTGTTGGGTCAGGGCTCTGAGAGGTTAGGAGGTAAATAGATGGCTGTTGGGTCAGGGCTCTGAGAGGTTAGGAGGTAAATGGCTGAGTAAATGTGTTACCTTTTTGTGCATAAAATTGATACACTAATTGTCTGTGCTTTTTGTCCGTCAGCCACTGTAGACACATTCTGTCTTCATCAGCTTTTCAATTGCATTCAGGGTCCTAATTTCCATGTCATCTGATTTGTTTCTCAGTGTTTGTCAACAGTCAGATGACGGGGAGATGCACGGAGGAGGAGATTGAGAGGAAGAAGCAGGAGGCCATAGCCAGAAGAAGGACCAGAGAAACCTCCCTAAAAGCAGGGGGACTTCCCCTGTGACTCAACACTGGGACACTAGATTAATACACAGTAAACCACAATACCTGTAGAATAGCTATCCTATGCTAGGCAGGTACCATAAACATGTATCACGGTGTCTTCACAGAACACTGTCGGCGCTACTAGAACGGTTTAGCGTTACGGAGCTATACTGCTTGAGACACACTCGCTCACTCACTCACTCACTCACTCACTCACTCACTCACTCACTCACTTGAGAGCTGCTACACTTTTTTTAGTTGCTAATATTCTCACTGTTGTTCTTTCTGGAGGTCACTGAGAAGTTGAGTAGAATATACAACAGCAACACTGTATCAGGAGTCACAGCAACCGGTTGGCTTGTCAATGCCTTTACAGCACCTCAAAGGGAGATTTGTGTCACTTTTGTTGTTGTTGTTGTTGTTTACACGTCTGTTGACATTCCAAGTAGATAATGAGTCGTCTTGATGAGCAATGTGGAGATCTTGTTCTACTGTCTTCCGATAGTATCTCTCAGATAAACTATAGGTCCACAACTCACCTTGTTGCTGCAACATTATAGTACATTATCGTTACACTGCATGTGGTATATTAGTGCCTTGTGTTCTGCACCTTTACCCAGAAATGAGAATAACTCCAACACTAAGCAGGTTTCCATCCAAACTCTTTATGTGAGGGCTCTGAGAGTCACCACAGACCTGATGGAAACGGCAAATTTGTCAGTGAACTTGTCCAAATGTCGACAAAACAATATATGCTAGACAAGATGGGATATGAGATGGGTGGTAAAAGTCTAAAGTGATGATGCTCCTTACCATTCAATATCAAGGGCTTTATTCTGGTGACCTGATGATGCCCCTTACCATTCAATATCAAGGGCTTTATTCTGGTGACATGATGATCGATGCTTCCCTGCCGTTTGACAAATAAGAAAAAAAGATTTATATTTTGCCCGTAATAATCTCATCATGTAGGCTATAGGCCTACCCACATCTGTGAGCTGCGTGTCAAAACCAGAGTGGGGCACATTTGCTATACAACGCAATTTGTAGTGACAAAGTCATCAGTAGAGTTGAAAATGTTAACTAGGCAAGTTCCAGAACAAATTCTTATTTACAATGCCGGTCAAACCCAGATGACTCTGTGCCAATTGTGCTCCACCCTATGGGACTCCCAATCACGGCCGGATGTGATACAGCCCGGATTCGAACCAGGTGAACCAGTGACGCCTCTTGCACTGAGATGCAGTGTCTCAGACCGCTGCGCCACTCGGGAGCCCAAATGCAATGGAAGCCCATTTAACTTTATTTGTATTCTTTATTCAGCGCGTGTGAGAATTTAACGACAAAAGTTATTTTTTATGTGCGCTCTGCCATCACACACAGACTTTTATCCAGTGTGATGGAAACTCGTCTCTGGTGGGGAAATGCCCATGTTTCTTCTGATGTTTTTGAATATTCTCATAAACACCTGTCGCCAATTGGAAGGAAACCTATCTAAAAAGCTTTCAATAAAGGTTGGAATCCTGGCATGTCACATGGTGGTGTATAAGACTAGGAGGAAGTGGTTCTGTATCTACTTCTGTTATCTCAATGGGTCCATTGTATCAGTCAAGTCTCAGTGACTGTAGAGACAGGTTATGACCTGGAGAGAGGTGGAGCTGTGTATCTCCCATCAGATTAGTTTTTACTGTCTTTATGTACCAGAGATGACCAGTTATACCTAAAAAACGACTGTGTTGACCAAAACCACCTGGCATATACTGTTTCATCAAAATGTTCATTCAGATTCTGTAATCAAAGATGATCAAAAGCAGTGTGTTTAGAGAGACTGCAGCTCGGCTGTGAATCAAGACGGCGTGATGTTATGTTGAAGAACTTTTACGACTTTATTAAAACCCAATGTGTTAGAAAAGAAAGTTGATTTTTCCTTTCATTTTTACTTGAATATGTCACTACTGACTAGATTAGACTTTTTCACCATCTTGTTTTTTAATTTTTTTAATTTATGCATTTTTATTTTTATTTGCGTTGTCATAGTTACCTTGTTTTTTTTTTTTTCTTACAGTGGTCCATATTTACACAGGTCACAGTGATATGAACAGAAAGACCACAGTATCATGCCACTTATACAATATTACTAGATGGTGTTATTCATTCTGAGTCAAAACCACCATTAAACTATCATCAAAACCATGCTACTTTTCCTCTCAGATTCATTCCAACTCACGTGTGGCTCTTCCCACCAGCCCCCACTGGTGTGGCTTATTTAATGAATGATGACAGACATGGCAATGAGCACATTTTGTAAGTTTCTCATTCAACGACAAGTCAGACGTTGTGAACAGCTAATCTCTCTGGACGATATTAGAAAGTTGAGGGATTATATTCATATTGAATCTAATTTGTCTTCCACACCTGCCGTATTGTGTGTGGTATAGTGTGTGTCTTTGTACTCCCTTGAGAATTCACCAGTGTACTTCTGATGGGAGCCTCCCCTCAGTCATTTCTGATGAGAGCCCCCCCCCCCCCCCCCCCCAGCCATTTCTGATGAGAGCCCCCCCCCCAGCCATTTCTGATGGGAGCCATTTTGTGCCTTCCAGAGTAGAGCTCAGGTAGAACACACCTGTGCGGGTGGGTGTGCCCACAGGGAACTGTATTGGTGTGTGTGTGTATGTGTTCACCCTCCTCTCTCTCTTCAGCAGCACATTGACAGTAAATCTAAATGGCAGGACAGTTTGGCGCGAGCATAAAGGTGGCTTTATGACTATGATTATAGTTATGATGATGACTACCATTTATTTCAACTATCTGATGAAACCTGCGAGGCCAACAGGTGTTGAGGCCAACAATATACCACCTGCTGATGGATTGGTGGATTTCTGTAATAGTGAACACTGTGTGTCCACACCACAAGGTCTGCTTTGTGGGCTCAGAATGATTGTATTGCTGCCCATCATGTTGCCATGGTAACGGTTTACATTATTTTTAATGTACCTGTTTAGTGTACATCTACTGTAGGTGTTTAGTTTGTTAACAATACATTTGTGGAGTGGTTGAACAACTAGTTTTAGTGACTCCAACCTATGTTGGATGTAAACTTCTGTGTATGTAAAGTTCTGACTTCAACAGTACATTTAAACATTATAGTTTTGGCAAGTCGGTTAGGACATCTACTTTGTGCATGACGCAAGTACTTTTTCCAACAATTGTTTACAGACAGATTATTTCACTTATAATTCACTGTATCACAATTCCAGTGGGTCAGAAGTTTACATATACTAAGTTGACTGTGCCTTTTAACAGCTTGGAAAATTCCAGAAAATGATGTCATGGCTTTAGAAGCTTCTGATAGGCTAATTGACATCATTTGAGTCAGTTGGAGGTGTACCTGTGGATGTATTTCAAGGCCTACCTTCAAACTCAGTGCCTCTTTGCTTGACATCATGGGAAAATCAAAAGAAATCAGCCAAGACATCAGAAAATAAATTGTGGACCTCCACAAGTCTGGTTCATCCTTGGGAGTAATGTCCAAAATCCTGAAGGTAAAACATTAATCTGTACAAACAATAGTAAGCAAGTATAAACACCATGGGACCACGCAGCCGTCATACCGCTCAGGAAGGAGACGCGTTCTGTCTCCTAGAGATGAATGTACTTTGGTGCGAAAAGTGCAAATCAATCCCAGAACAACAGCAAAGGACCTTGTGAAGATGCTGGAGGAAACAGGTACAAAAGTATCGATATCCACAGTAAAATGAGTCCTATATCGACATAACCTGAAAGGCCGCTCAGCAAGGAAGAAGCCACTGCTCCAAAACCGCCATAAAAAAAGCCAGACTACGGTTTGCAACTGCCCATGGGGACAAAGATCGTACCATTTGGAGAAATGTCCTCTGGTCTGATGAAACAAAAATAGAACTGTTTGGCCATAATGACCATCGTTATGTTTAGAGGAAAAAGGGGGAGGCTTGCAAACCGAAGAACACCATCCCAACCGTGAAGCACAGGGGTGGCAGTATCATGTTGTGGGGGTGCTTGGCTGCAGGAGGGACTGGTGCACTTCACAAAATAGATGGCTTCATGAGGTAGGAAAATTATGTGGATATATTGAAGTCAGGACGTTAAAGTTTGGTCGCAAATGAGTCTTCCAAATGGACAATGACCCCCCGAGCATACTTCCAAAGTTGTGGCAAAATGGCTTAAGGACAACGAAGTCAAGGTATTGGAGTGGCCATCACAAAGCTCTGACCTCCAATCCTCAGACAATGTGTGGGCAGAACTGAAAAAGCATGTGCGACCAAGGAGGCCTACAAACCTGACTCCTGAAATTTAAAGGCAATGCTACCAAATATTAATTGAGTGTATGTAAACTTCTGACCCACTGGGAATATGATGAAAGAAATAAAAAGCTGAAATAAATCATTCTCTCTACTATTATTCTGACATTTCACATTCTTAAAATAAAGTGGTGATCGTAACTGACCTTAGACAGAGCATTTTTACCATTATTAAATGTCAGGAATTGTGAAAAACTGAGTTGAAATGTATTTGACCAAGGTGTATGTAAACGTCTGACTTCAATTGTACATGTTGTATTTTTTGGATCACTTAGTTTGTATCTATTGAAGTAGTGATTGCAGTACAGGATTGGTAAACTAGGGATTGTAGGCTACTTCCTTTATTCAGAACAGAAACAAAAGCTAAATGTAGTCATCTATTTATTCACAGTGGTACAGAAGGAGGGAGGAAGACCCCCCCCTTCTTCACATGGAAGATACAAACAAAACCAGATGAAACTAACAATGAATTTCATCTCCATTTTCTTCTCCATTGTGAACTCTTAACATCCTCTCTGTCTCTGTCAGATTATTCCTCAAAAGCAGTTGGTTGCTGAGAAAAGTCACGTTCTCTACTCTGTATTGCAGTGTTCAACCGTGACCTTTCCTCCCACACGGTTTCAGGTTCAGGGGAAGAAGCTCATGTCAGAGACACGATGGACATCTATTTTCCTGAAAGGTATTTTGAGTGTTCAAGGGCTCCCGAGTGGCGCAGAGGTCTCAGTGCAAAAGGTGTCTCCTACAGTCCCTGTTTTGAATCCAGGCGGTCTAGAAGAAAAAGAAACACACACCTATTTAGACGAGGTGCTGGCTAGCGGAGTAGAACACCTATTTAGACGAGGTGCTGGCTAGCGGAGTAGAACACCTATTAAGACGAGGTGCTGGCTAGCGGAGTAGAACACCTATTAAGACGAGGTGCTGGCTAGCGGAGTAGAACACCTATTAAGACGAGGTGCTGGCTAGCGGAGTAGAACACCTATTAAGACGAGATGCTGGCTAGCGGAGTAGAACACCTATTAAGACTAGGTGCTGGCTAGCGGAGTAGAACACCTATTAAGACGAGGTGCTGGCTAGCGGAGTAGAACACCTATTAAGACGAGGTGCTGGCTAGCGGAGTAGAACACCTATTAAGACGAGGTGCTGGCTAGCGGAGTAGAACACCTATTAAGACGAGGTGCTGGCTAGCGGAGTAGAACACCTATTAAGACGAGGTGCTGGCTAGCGGAGTAGAACACCTATTAAGACGAGGTGCTGGCTAACGGAGTAGAACACCTATTAAGACGAGGTGCTGGCTAGCGGAGTAGAACACCTATTAAGACGAGGTGCTGGCTAGCGGAGTAGAACACCTATTAAGACGAGGTGCTGGCTAGCGGAGTAGAACACCTATTTAGACGAGGTGCTGGCTAGCGGAGTAGAACACCTATTAAGACTAGGTGCTGGCTAGCGGAGTAGAACACCTATTTAGACGAGGTGCTGGCTAGCGGAGTAGAACACCTATTAAGACGAGGTGCTGGCTAGCGGAGTAGAAAACTTGAAAATAAAAGAGAGCCGCACATTCTAGGAGCTCAGATGCAAATATTGAATTACAAACGTTTCGACAGCCAAGCTGTCTTCATCCAGGCTGTATCACATCCAACCGTGATTGGGAGTCCCGTAGGGCGGCGCACAGCGTCTTCCTGGTTACGGTTTGGTCAGTGTAGGCCATCATTGTAAAAAAAAAAAAGTTGTTCTTAACTGACTTGCCTAGTTAAATAAAGAAAAAATACATTTGGGGATTTGACTTTCTCCACAGACTAATCCACTTCACTCACAACTGTACGTTCTACCCTCTCTCTCTGGTTGAATCTCTTCAGGAGCTGGAAAACAGTGGCATGGATCATCTTTCATACATACAGTATAAACATGGATCATCTTTCATACATACAGTATAAACATGGTCGTGGTGTAGAATATCCTGAGTTTGCTAAAAACACATAAAGCAACTCTTAACATTTACCTGTTTTTTAAAATGTATTATTGTAAAAGGATATTGCTTTGTCTCTACTGATCTCTGATAGCTTTCCCATGCTGTGGTGGGAGAGAGTAAGTAAACCTTGAGAGAGAGAGAGGTGTGTTTTCCTAATGTAGATTATCTCCCAGTGTATGAGGAGAGCGAGCGCGCCAGAGAGAAGAGGCCCCAGCCTGTCAGCAGGGTAAATGACCTGTGCAGAGTTTCACAGTGCGTGTCATTAGCCAGCTTTTAGATTTGTTTCAACAGTGCTTTACCTGAGGGCCCCATTCAGAGGCCCCCAGGTATGACCAACCCGAGCCCAGGGAGAGAGCAGCTGACTGGGGGTGATTCATATAGCATCGCTCCCTCCCTTCCTGGGGGCCTCCCTCATCAGGGCTATGTGGGAGGAAAGGGGCTGCTTGGAATGTTCCATTGAACAGGGGAGGGGACCTCCACGTTTAGATTTCAGGCTGTACCATACAGGCTGGATGGAATATGTTGTATGTCTACCTGTAAGGCTGTGTGGCCAGGAGGTTTAATCAGGGCGTTTTAAACGATGCAGAATATAATGTGGAGTCACTCTAGTGGAAAACAAGGAGTATGATGTGGATGTAACAGTAAGGACGAGGTTACTATATGTTTTAGGCTGAAGTCGTACACATCCCAGTCCTGCAATAAAGGTGAAAAGGTCAATCACCATCCATCTTCAGAATGTTATTTCTGTCAGAATGTTTGCATGATAGGGCACCATCTTTCAGTTCTAATCTACTGTAACCTGGGGCAGCAGGGTGGCCTAGTGGTTAGAGTGTAGGGACGTCAGGGTGGCCTAGTGGTTAGAGTGTAGGGACGGCAGGGTGGCCTAGTGGTTAGAGTGTAGGGACGGCAGGGTAGCCTAGTGGTTAGAGTGTAGGGACGGCAGGGTGGCCTAGTGGTTAGAGTGTAGGGACGGCAGGGTAGCCTAGTGGTTAGAGTGTAGGGGCGGCAGGGTAGCCTAGTGGTTAGAGTGTAGGGGCGGCAGGGTAGCCTAGTGGTTAGAGTGTAGGGGCGGCAGGGTAGCCTAGTGGTTAGAGTGTAGGGACGGCAGGGTGGCCTAGTGGTTAGAGTGTAGGGGCGGCAGGGTAGCCTAGTGGTTAGAGTGTAGGGGCGGCAGGGTAGCCTAGTGGTTAGAGTGTAGGGACGGCAGGGTAGCCTAGTGGTTAGAGTGTAGGGGCGGCAGGGTAGCCTAGTGGTTAGAGTGTAGGGGCGGCAGGGTAGCCTAGTGGTTAGAGTGTAGGGACGGCAGGGTGGCCTAGCGGTGGCAGGGTAGCCTAGTGGTTAGAGTGTAGGGACGGCAGGGCGGCCTAGTGGTTAGAGTGTAGGGACGGCAGGGCAGCCTAGTGGTTAGAGTGTAGGGACGGCAGGGTGGCCTAGTGGTTAGAGTGTAGGGACGGCAGGGTAGCCTAGTGGTTAGAGTGTAGGGACAGCAGGGTGGCCTAGCGGTGGCAGGGTAGCCTAGTGGTTAGAGTGTAGGGACGGCAGGGCGGCCTAGTGGTTAGAGTGTAGGGACGGCAGGGCAGCCTAGTGGTTAGAGTGTAGGGACGGCAGGGCAGCCTAGTGGTTAGAGTGTAGGGACGGCAGGGCAGCCTAGTGGTTAGAGTGTAGGGACGGCAGGGCAGCCTAGTGGTTAGAGTGTAGGGACGGCTGGGCGGCCTAGTGGTTAGAGTGTAGGGACGGCAGGGTGGCCTAGTGGTTAGAGTGTAGGGACGGCAGGCTAGCCTAGTGGTTAGAGTGTAGGGACGGCAGGGTGGCCTAGTGGTTAGAGTGTAGGGGCGGCAGGGTAGCCTAGTGGTTAGAGCGTTGGACTAGTAGCTGAAAGGTTGCAAGTTCAAATCCACCGAGCTGACAAGGTACATCTGAACAGACAGTTAACCCATTGTTCTTAGGCTTGTCATTGAAACCCCTGTTTATGTTTTTCAGTTGATATTTTTCCAGATCTTTCTATCAGCAGCACCATACCATCAGTGTTCTTCCAGAAGCTTCCAATCAGCAGCACCATACCATCAGTGTTATTTCATATCCTTCCAATCAGCAGCACCATACCATCAGTGTTCTTCCAGAACCTTCCAATCAGCAGCACCGTACCATCAGTGTTCTTCCAGAACCTTCCAATCAGCAGCACCATACCATCAGTGTTATTTCATATCCTTCCAATCAGCAGCACCATACCATCAGTGTTCTTTCATATCCTTCCAATCAGCAGCACCATACCATCAGTGTTCTTCCAGAACCTTCCAATCAGCAGCACCATACCATCAGTGTTATTTCATATCCTTCCAATCAGCAGCACCATACCATCAGTGTTATTTCATATCCTTCCAATCAGCAGCACCATACCATCAGTGTTCTTCCAGAACCTTCCAATCAGCAGCACCATACCATCAGTGTTCAGTAATAAGGGTGCTGAGAAGAACCTACAGATTTAACCATGTTTTTAGAGGCCATGATTGCTCTATAGGCCGACCTCCGCCAACAAATACCCTGTAGCCACATTCCGCCAGCCTATATCTGACAACACCTTTTCGCTACAATAGCTTTGGACTCCCTCCCCCATTCCCATAATAGGTGGCTTGGGCTGTAATGGTGTGTTGACACACACACACACACGAACACACACTCGAGCTGCTGTAATAGTCTGCTGACAGGTTTAGGCTGAGGTAATTGTGTTGCCGGGCTTTGCAGTGAGGTGCCAAATCTCCCCCCGAGGAGAATGAGGTGAGGCGTGGAGCTAGCGTAGCCTGTTAGCGTTTCATCTGCTACTTTATTGGCCAATTGTTGTTATAAAAACCACGAAAGAAAGATCCGCAAATAACTTTTATATCAGCACATTGTCATAACAGACACTCAACAGACTTCAAGGCAGCGGTTGTCGAGATGAATGTGGGTTTGTTGTTGCTCTGTTGCGTGCCTAGGAGGTAGCAGTAAATGCTAGCTAGATAGCCGAGGCTACTTTGTGTGCTCCTGAGTAAAATGTATCCTGCTGTGCAGGGCCTCAGTTCATTATGTGTTGCAGGACTGCATTAAGAGACCGACTCTGAGTGCATCTCCAGCTGTTCAGGTCTGCCATCGAGTTTGTCCATGAGACTATCTCTCTCACTGAGCACCGAGACTCTCTCTCAAGTCAATTTCAATTCAATGGCATGCAGTTATTGACATTGGAAACATATGTTTACATTGCCAAAGCAAGTGAAATAAATAAACAAAAGTGAAATAAACAAACAAAAGTGAAATAAATAAACAAAAGTGAGAAGAATCAAATAGAAACATTAAAAAAAAACATATTTACACATCAGACAAAAGATAAACATTTTTTTTTTTTTTAAATCTAACTAAAACAGTACATCATATAACAAGAGTGTTTGACTGTAGCCCGATAGGTTCAGATGCTGCACCTCGGTGGTACTGGCCTCAGACGAGTCCCGGTGGGGCTTGTGGAGGTCGGAGAGCACCATCGTGTTCATGACAGCCTCATCTTTCCATAGAGTTTAGGCTTTTATTCTGAAGGGTTAAAATGCACAACATGGACGTTTTCAAGGGAACGCAGAGAATATTTGCACTGTAGCAGATGCTCTTACAGGAGCATACATTTTGCATACTGGTCCCCGTTGGGAATTGAACCTGCAACCCTAGTGTTGAAGTGCCATGCTCTATCAACTGAGTCACAAGGGACACACAAACAAACCTGTCAGCTGACTGGGGTATGGATGTCCCAAACTCCCCATGACCTTTATGAGGTCACGCCTGTCTCTATGGTGATAGTGGTAGCCAATGACGGGCTGCTGTGGTACTTTCATCTCATCTGTCTCACATTAAGTCCATGCAACAAGGAGGAGTTCTCTTTCTCTCTGTCACACAAACACACCACATGTTCATAGATCTTCATGCACAGGCTGACACATAGGACACTAGAACACATGGATGTACACACACACACACACACACAAACACACCACATGTTCATAGATCTTCATGCACAGGCTGACACATAGGACACTAGAACACATGGATGTACACACACACACACACACACAAACACACCACATGTTCATAGATCTTCATGCACAGGCTGACACATAGGACACTAGAACACATGGATGTAGACACACACACAAACACACCACATGTTCATAGATCTCCATACACAGGCTGACACAAAGGACACTAGAACACATGGACGTACACAAACACACACACACCACATGTTCATAGAACACATGGATGTACACAATAAACACACACACACACACACGTGCGCGCTCATGAATGCCAAATGCAAAGTAAAGAAGAGACAGAGGGAAAATGTTTGAACTACAGTTATCTCCTTACAGGGAAATTGTCAGTCCCCAGTCAAATCACCCAAGCTGTTTCCAAATGCAAATAGGGTTTATCAAATAAACTGAGAAACTAAAGATGCACATGAAGAGATCTGTTGTTGTTTTTCTTTCGTTTAGCAGCTGTTGGTGGAAAAATTTAACATTTCCATCAAGGTTTATTTTGCGTTTTTTTCCCAGAACAGAGCAAGACACAGATGAGTATGTTTGAAGATTCTGTTTTGAAAGTTGTCTTTATTTTTATATACATGGAACTAGCAGCACCTCAGGCAGCGTGATACATCCAGACAGACGATATCTTTGAATTGAGCCCTTTTTCTCTTGGTTACCGCAGGCCCTGTGTTGTGGATTGAATGTGGTTGGAAACCATGAGAACCGGAATGGAGGATCCCATCCATGTGTAACTAAAGCACTGTTCTTCTCCATAATGGAGGTTGTACATGTCCTGGTCTACAAGTTACATCTTTTCACCACTAACTCTCAGTATCCTGGGAGAAAAAAACACAATGAAGGGATGTGTTTTACTGATATAGAACTGTATTCTGTCTACTGCGATACTTCCGCTTCCTATAAAAGTCTCTGATCTCTGATCATTTTGTGACAACTAGATAAACATTTTACTATGTATTTTTCTATTTAGTCTCTTTAGTAGTTGTAGTTGATGCAGTGTGAATTTTGTAACATGTTGACATGTTTATGAACAGGAGATAAATGCACTGTAAGTCAAGTTTGAAAAAGTTGGGGAGTTGTTTGATGGATATTTGTAACGGATGTTGATTGCATAGCATGCCTACACATCCTGCATTGCATGATGGGGGATAGCTGTCTTCTTTTAACAACAACACATTCTACAGTGTATTTAATAATAAAGCATTGTTTTGTGTGTGTGTGTGTGTGGGGGGGGGGGGGGGGGGGGGTAGGACAATGTTAACATAGAACCACATGCACACACTCACACACACACACACACACACACACACACACACACACACACACACACACACACACACACACACACACACACACACACACACACACACGCTCACATTCACGCCACACAAAGCAGGCAGCTCGACAGGGGATGATTGATGTTCAGCCATCAGGCTGTGTGTGTGTGTGTGTGTGTCCATCCATGAGTGTGTGTTGGTTCTCAGGCTGAAAACCTCCAATCAATAGATCAGACCTGCTGACGAGACACAAGCAGTAGCCTTCCCAAATGGTGCCCTATTCCCTATTTAGTGCACTACCTTTTGACCAGGGAGGGGGGGGGGGGGGCATAGGGAATAAGGTGCCATTCAGGACGCAGGCAAGGACAGGAGTGGTGGAGCGCATTCCACATGTAGATTAAACCCAGGCTACAGTATCCTTAACAGGGAAAACCTGTATGGACACGGGCTTCACAGGTTCAAGGTGGTAAGTGTGTGTATCTTTGTGTGTGTGTGTGTCGTTGTGTGTGTGTATTTATCTTTTGTGTGTGTGTATCTTGTGTGTGTGTGTGTGCATCTTTGTGTGTGTGTGTGTGTGTATCTTAGTGTGTGTGTGCATTTTTGTGTGTGTGTGTGTGTGTGTGTGCATCTTTGTGTGTGTGTGTCTCTTTGTGTGTGTGTGTGTGTGCATCTTTGTGTGTGTGTGTCTCTTAGTGTGTGTGTGTATCTTTGTGTGTGTGTGTGTGTGCATCTTTGTGTGTGTGTGTCTCTTTGTGTGTGTGAGACAAGCCTCAATCTACCACAGTGATAACTCTATATGCTGGAGTCTGGGGATGTGGTCGTGGAGTGGAGGAGTTCATAGTGTCTGTCATTGAATATGTGTTTAGTGTGTAGTGTGTTCCAGCCTGTCAGCATGTGTAACTTTGTGTGTGTGTGTGTGTGTGTTCCAGCCTGTCTGCATGTGTAACTTTGTGTGTGTGTGTGTGTGTGTTCCAGCCTGTCTACATGTGTATATTTGTGTAGTGTGTGTGTGTTCCAGCCTGTGTGCATGTGTATCTTTGTGTGTGTTCCAGCCTGTCTGCATGTGTATCTTTGTGTGTGTGTGTGTGTGTGTGTGTGTGTTCCAGCCTGTCTGCATGTGTAACTTTGTGTGTGTGTGTGTTTACATTCTAAGAAAATCATGAGACAAAAAGGACATCCTGGACTTTCCAAACAGCAGAACTTAACGTCTGACGATTATTTCCCAGGACAACTTGCCGCGTCTATCTGTCAACAAATTATTTATTTTCCCTTCGGATAAATGTATTTGTCTCCAAACACTGTTCTCTTCAAGTCATGCCAAATACTACAGCCACTTGTAGTTTTCTCTTAGTACTTTAGCTTGGTTATTATGCATTGTGTAATACAGAGAAATCCAACACACACACACACACACACACACACACACTTTTGTAATGAGTGCCAGGCTGTTTTCAATTACCACTTGATAGAAGGACGGATAGTAAGCCAATCAAGCCCTGAGCTTCAGATCTACGCTGCAGAGATAGTGTGTGTGTGTGTGTGTTTCTGGTGTGTGTGTTTGTGTTTCTGCGTATGTGCATGTTCACATGTGCGTGAGCATGCACACACACATCAGAAACACTATCTGTGGAAAAAAAGGCAGGTATAAGAGCTATTTATGACCTCTATGAAATACATTACCTTCACCCCATATTCATGTCCTCTATGAAATACATTACCTTCACCCCATATTCATGTCCTCTACGAAATGCATTACCTTCACCCCATATTCATGTCCTCTACGAAATGCATTACCTTCACCCCATATTCATGTCCTCTACGAAATACATTACCTTCACCCCATATTCATGTCCTCTACGAAATGCATTACCTTCACCCCATATTCATGTGCTCTATGAAATACATTACCTTCACCCCATATTCATGTCCTCTATGAAATGCATTACCTTCACCCCATATTCATGTCCTCTACGAAATGCATTACCTTCACCCCATATTCATGTCCTCTATGAAATGCATTACCTTCACCCATATTCATGTCCTCTACAAAATACATTACCTTCACCCCATATTCATGTCCAATATGAAATACATTACCTTCACCCCATATTCATGTCCTCTATGAAATACATTACCATCACCCCATATTCATGTCCTCTACGAAATACATTACCTTCACCCCATATTCATGTCCTCTACGAAATACATTACCTTCACCCCATATTCATGTCCTCTACGAAATACATTACCTTCACCCCATATTCATGTCCTCTATGAAATGCATTACCTTCACCCCATATTCATGTCCTCTACTAAATACATTACCTTCACCCCATATTCATGTCCTCTACTAAATACATTACATTCACCCCATATTCATGTCCAATATGAAAGACTTGTCTCTTTAAAAACAGAGTGGCTAGAAATGTAAAATATACGAGCTGGTTTGAATTACGGATGTAAAGAAAACAAAGTTCATTAAAAACGTTTGAAAATAAATAGTTTACTTAGTCTCTGATTATGACCATAAGAATATAACAGCATAGAGGAGCCATCCAATTAACAAGAAGACAATGTCATCCATTTTCATTTTTTTGTCTTAGAAAACACATGACTCGATGTTGATGACTGACAGCGTAGATCTGAAGCTCAGGGCTTGGTTGGCTTACTATCCGTCATTCTATCTGTGGAAAAGAAGGCTGGCATTAGAGCTATTTATGACCTCTATGAAATACATTACCTTCACCCCATATTCATGTCCTCTACGAAATACATTACCTTCATCGATTTATTCATGTCAAGTGAAAGACAGGTATTCCATGGGCGTCATGCGTAGATACACTGATAACCAGGTGGGAAATGTTATCTCAGAGACATGTATTCCATGGGCTGGGAAATGTTATGTCAGAGACATGTATTCCATGGGCGTCATGCGTAAATACACTGATAACCAGGTGGGAAATGTTATCTCAGAGAACCATGTATTTGGAAAACAGGAAGACAACAGTGGACACGGTCCGTTTATGGAGATGTGCCGCTGCTGTACGGTCAGTATGTCAAGCACAGCACAGTTTATTTAGTGTCTTGTGGCGTTTCTGTTACACTGACTTCCTCTCACCGTTCCCAGTGGCCTGGAGTCAGAGTCACCTCCACCGAGCTACAACAGTGACATCTAGTGTGTCTATTCTCCATAGACATAGAACGTATTCATACATCATCTATAGATTCTATTTCTGTGCTACTCTCCGCTAAGGTCAACAGTGTTGTTTAAGCCCTGGTCCAGGTAACCCACACGGTGTGCAGGCTGTTCAAGCCCTGGTCCTGGTAACCCACACGGTGTGCAGGCTGTTTAAGCCCTGGTCCTGGTAACCCACACGGTGTGCAGGCTGTTTAAGCCCTGGTCCTGGTAACCCACACGGTGTGCAGGCTGTTTAAGCCCTGGTCCTGGTAACCCACACGGTGTGCAGGCTGTTTAAACCCTGGTCCTGGTAACGGTGTGCAGGCTGTTTAAGCCCTGGTCCTGGTAACCCACACGGTGTGCAGGCTGTTTAAGCCCTGGTCCTGGTAACCCACACGGTGTGCAGGCTGTTTAAGCCCTGGTCCTGGTAACCCACACGGTGTGCAGGCTGTTTAAGCCCTGGTCCTGGTAACCCACACGGTGTGCAGGCTGTTTAAACCCTGGTCCTGGTAACGGTGTGCAGGCTGTTT
>NW_028322100.1:210000-220000 GCF_057628025.1 Oncorhynchus mykiss
ATTCATCCAGTATCCTCTACCATAGTGGCATTACTAATCTAGTATCCTCTACCATAGTGGCATTACTAATCTAGTATCCTCTACCATAGAGGCATTAGTATCCTCTACCATAGAGGCATTACTAATCTAGTATCCTCTACCATAGAGGCATTAGTATCCTCTACCATAGAGGCATTACTAATCTAGTGTCCTCTACCATAGAGGCATTACTAATATAGTATCCTCAACCATAGAGGCATTAGTATCCTCTACCATAGAGGCATTACTAATCTAGTATCCTCAACCATAGAGGCATTAGTATCCTCTACCATAGAGGCATTACTAATCTAGTATCCCCAACCATAGAGGCATTAGTATCCTCAACCATAGAGGCATTACTAATCTAGTATCCTCAACCATAGTGGCATTACTAATCTAGTATCCTCTACCATAGTGGCACCTCATCTAGTATCCTCTACCATAGTGGCATTACTAATCTAGTATCCTCTACCATAGTGGCACCTCATCTAGTATCCTCTACCATAGTGGCATTACTAATCTAGTGTCCTCTACCATAGTGGCATTACTAATCTAGTATCCTCTACCATAGTGGCATTACTAATCTAGTATCCTCCACCATAGTGGCACCTCATCTAGTATCCTCTACCATAGTGGCATTACTAATCTAGTATCCTCTACCATAGAGGCATTACTAATCTAGTATCATCTACCATAGTGGCACCTCATCTAGTATCCTCTACCATAGAGGCATTACTAATCTAGTATCCTCTACCATAGAGGCATTACTAATCTAGTATCCTCTACCATAGAGGCATTACTAATCTAGTATCCTCTACCATAGAGGCATTACTAATCTAGTATCCTCTACCATAGAGGCATTACTAATCTAGTATCCTCTACCATAGAGGCATTACTAATCTAGTATCCTCTACCATAGAGGCATTACTAATCTAGTATCCTCAACCATAGAGGCATTACTAATCTAGTATCCTCTACCATAGAGGCATTACTAATCTAGTATCCTCAACCATAGAGGCATTACTAATCTAGTAGCCTCTACCATAGTGGCATTACTAATCTAGTATCCTCCACCATAGTGGCATTACTAATCTAGTATCCTCTACCATAGTGGCATTACTAATCTAGTATCCTCTACTATAGTGGCACCTCATCTAGTATCCTCTACCATAGTGGCATTACTAATCTAGTATCCTCTACCATAGTGGCATTACTAATCTAGTATCCTCTACCATAGTGGCACCTCATCTAGTATCCTCTACCATAGTGGCATTACTAATCTAGTATCCTCTACCATAGTGGCACCTCATCTAGTATCCTCTACCATAGTGGCATTACTAATCTAGTATCCTCTACCATAGTGGCATTACTAATCTAGTATCCTCTACCATAGTGGCATTACTAATCTAGTGTCCTCTACCATAGTGGCACCTCATCTAGTATCCTCTACCATAGTGGCATTACTAATCTAGTATCCTCTACCATAGTGGCACCTCATCTAGTATCCTCTACCATAGAGACATTACTAATCTAGTATCTTCTACCATAGAGGCATTACTAATCTAGTATCCTCTACCATAGTGGCACCTCATCTAGTATCCTCTACCATAGTGGCATTACTAATCTAGTATCCTCTACCATAGTGGCACCTCATCTAGTATCCTCTACCATAGTGGCACCTCATCTAGTATCCTCTACCATAGTGGCACCTCATCTAGTATCCTCTACCATAGAGGCATTACTAATCTAGTATCCTCTACCATAGTGGCATTACTAATCTAGTGTCCTCTACCATAGAGGCATTACTAATCTAGTATCCTCTACCATAGTGGCACCTCATCTAGTATCCTCTACCATAGAGGCATTACTAATCTAGTATCCTCTACTATAGTGGCACCTCATCTAGTATCATCTACCATAGAGGCATTACTAATCTAGTATCCTCCACCATAGAGGCATTACTAATCTAGTATCCTCTACCATAGTGGCATTACTAATCTAGTGTCCTCTACCATAGAGGCATTACTAATCTAGTATCCTCTACCATAGTGGCACCTCATCTAGTATCCTCTACCATAGAGGCATTACTAATCTAGTATCCTCTACTATAGTGGCACCTCATCTAGTATCATCTACCATAGAGGCATTACTAATCTAGTATCCTCCACCATAGAGGCATTACTAATCTAGTATCCTCTACCATAGTGGCATTACTAATCTAGTGTCCTCTACCATAGTGGCACCTCATCTAGTATCCTCTACCATAGTGGCATTACTAATCTAGTATCCTCTACCATAGTGGCACCTCATCTAGTATCCTCTACCATAGTGGCATTACTAATCTAGTATCCTCTACCATAGTGGCATTACTAATCTAGTATCCTCTACCATAGTGGCACCTCATCTAGTATCCTCTACCATAGTGGCATTACTAATCTAGTATCCTCTACCATAGTGGCATTACTAATCTAGTATCCTCTACCATAGAGGCATTACTAATCTAGTATCCTCTACTATAGTGGCATTACTAATCTAGTATCCTCTACCATAGAGGCATTACTAATCTAGTATCCTCTACCATAGTGGCATTACTAATCTAGTATCCTCTACCATAGTGGCATTACTAATCTAGTATCCTCAACCATAGTGGCATTACTAATCTAGTATCCTCCACCATAGAGGCATTACTAATCTAGTATCCTCTACCATAGAGGCATTACTAATCTAGTATCCTCTACCATAGTGGCACCTCATCTAGTATCCTCTACCATAGTGGCATTACTAATCTAGTATCCTCCACCATAGTGGCACCTCATCTAGTATCCTCTACCATAGAGGCATTACTAATCTAGTATCCTCAACCATAGTGGCATTACTAATCTAGTAACCTCTACAATAGAGGCATTACTAATCTAGTATCCTCAACCATAGTGGCATTACTAATCTAGTATCCTCTACCATAGAGGCATTACTAATCTAGTAACCTCTACCATAGAGGCATTACTAATCTAGTATCCTCTACCATAGATGCATTACTAATCTAGTATCCTCTACCATAGAGGCATTACTAATCTAGTATCCTCTACCATAGTGGCATTACTAATCTAGTATCCTCTACCATAGAGGCATTACTAATCTAGTATCCTCTACCATAGAGGCATTACTAATCTAGTATCCTCTACCATAGAGGCATTACTAATCTAGTATCCTCTAACATAGTGGCATTACTAATCTAGTATCCTCTACCATAGAGGCATTACTAATCTAGTATCCTCTACCATAGTGGCACCTCATCTAGTATCATCTACCACAGAGGCATTACTAATCTAGTATCCTCCACCATAGAGGCATTATTAATCTAGTTTCCTTTACCATAGAGGCATTACTAATCTAGTGTCCTCTACCATAGAGGCATTACTAATCTAGGGACAGAGAGTTCCTCTGCTCCTCTCTCTGTCCCTCTCTCTGTCCCTCTCTCTGCTCCTCTCTCTGTCCCTCTCTCTGTCCCTCTCTCTGTCCCTATCTCTGTCCCTCTCTCTGCTCCACTCTCTGCTTCTCTCTCTGTCCCTCTCTCTGTCCCTCTCTCTGTCCCTATCTCTGTCCCTCTCTCTGCTCCTCTCTCTGCTTCTCTCTCTGTCCCTCTCTCTGTTCCTCTCTCTGTCCCTCTCTGTCCCTCTCTCTTCTCCTCTCTCTGTCCCTCTCTCTGTTCCTCTCTCTGTCCCTCTCTGTCCCTCTCTCTGTCCCTCTCTCTGTCCCTATCTCTGTCCCTCTCTCTGCTCCTCTCTCTGCTTCTCTCTCTGTCCCTCTCTCTGTTCCTCTCTCTGTCCCTCTCTGTCCCTCTGTCTTCTCCTCTCTCTGTCCCTCTCTCTGTTCCTCTGATTTACAGAAAGCAATATGTTACAGTTTCCTTATTTTCTCCAGCGGGTCGTCGCTCCCTGACAGTAAATCTCTATTAGCAATTTTCCTCCATATGGCTGCATGAAAATGTCATCCTGCAGAGCCTCAGGAAGAGGGTTACAACTGAGAGCTGAGAGAGAGAGGATCTGGTTAAATGGAGGCTTTTGGGGTTTGGGTTGGTATGTGTGTGTGTGTTGGGGGAGGGCCTGGCTGTGTGTATGCGTGTGTGTGTGTGTGTGTGTGAGGGGTGTATGGTATGGTGTGAGTGTGTGTGTGTGTTTGTGTGTGTTGGTGTGCGGTGCGTCTGTGTGTGTATCTGTGTGTGTGTGTGTGTGTGTGTGTGTGTGTGTGTGTGTGTGTGTGTGTGTGTGTGTGTGTGTGTGTGTGTGTGTGTGTATCTCTCTGTGTGTGTGTAAATCGTTGTCTGAGTCATCAGGATCTATAGGACCTGTTTTCCTCTACTTCCACAAAGAAAGTTATAGAAACGTTTATGAATAGCCCATTACAAGGACCTGTTTGGTTCTATCTCAGTACATGGACCTGTTTGGGTCTATCAGGTTCTATCTCCGTACAAGGACCTGTTTGGTTCTATCTCAGTACTAGGACTTGTTTGGTTCTATCTCAGTACTAGGACCTGTTTGGTTCTATCTCAGTACTAGGACTTGTTTGGTTCTATCCCAGAACAAGGACCTGTTTGGGTCTATCAGGTTCTATCTCAGTACTAGGACCTGTTTGGTTTTATCTCAGTACTAGGATCTGTTTGGTTCTATCCCAGAACAAGGACCTGTTTGGGTCTATCAGGTTCTATCTCAGTACTAGGACCTGTTTGGTTTTATCTCAGTACTAGGATCTGTTTGGTTCTATCCCAAAACAAGGACCTGTTTGGTTCTATCCCAGAACAAGGACCTGTTTGGTTCTATCTCAGTACAAGGACCTGTTTGGTTTTATCTCAGTACTAGGACCTGTTTGGTTCTATCTCAGTACAAGGACCTGTTTGGTTTTATCTCAGTACTAGGACCTGTTTGGTTCTATCTCAGTACAAGGACCTGTTTGGTTCTATCTCAGTACTAGGACCTGTTTGGTTCTATCCCAGAACAAGGACCTGTTTGGTTCTATCTCAGTACAAGGACCTGTTTGGTTCTATCCCAGAACAAGGACCTGTTTGGTTCTATCTCAGTACAAGGACCTGTTTGGTTTTATCTCAGTACTAGGACCTGTTTGGTTCTATCTCAGTTCAAGGACCTGTTTGGTTCTATCTCAGTACTAGGACCTGTTTGGTTTTATCTCAGTACATGGACCTGTTTGGTTCTATCTCAGTACTAGGACCTGTTTGGTTTTATCTCAGTACTAGGATCTGTTTGGTTCTATCCCAGAACAAGGACCTGTTTGGGTCTATCAGGTTCTATCTCAGTACTAGGACCTGTTTGGTTTTATCTCAGTACTAGGATCTGTTTGGTTCTATCCCAGAACAAGGACCTGTTTGGTTCTATCCCAGAACAAGGACCTGTTTGGTTCTATCTCAGTACAAGGACCTGTTTGGTTTTATCTCAGTACTAGGATCTGTTTGGTTCTATCCCAAAACAAGGACCTGTTTGGTTCTATCCCAGAACAAGGACCTGTTTGGTTCTATCTCAGTACAAGGACCTGTTTGGTTTTATCTCAGTACTAGGACCTGTTTGGTTCTATCTCAGTACAAGGACCTGTTTGGTTTTATCTCAGTACTAGGACCTGTTTGGTTCTATCTCAGTACAAGGACCTGTTTGGTTCTATCTCAGTACTAGGACCTGTTTGGTTCTATCCCAGAACAAGGACCTGTTTGGTTCTATCTCAGTACAAGGACCTGTTTGGTTCTATCCCAGAACAAGGACCTGTTTGGTTCTATCTCAGTACAAGGACCTGTTTGGTTTTATCTCAGTACTAGGACCTGTTTGGTTCTATCTCAGTTCAAGGACCTGTTTGGTTCTATCTCAGTACTAGGACCTGTTTGGTTTTATCTCAGTACATGGACCTGTTTGGTTCTATCTCAGTACAAGGACCTGTTTGGTTTTATCTCAGTACATGGACCTGTTTGGTTCTATCTCAGTACATGGACCTGTTTGGTTTTATCTCAGTACTAGGACCTGTTTGGTTCTATCTCAGTTCAAGGACCTGTTTGGTTCTATCTCAGTTCAAGGACCTGTTTGGTTCTATCTCAGTACATGGACCTGTTTGGTTCTATCTCAGTACTAGGACCTGTTTGGTTCTATCTCAGAACAAGGATCTGTTTGGTTCTATCTCAGTTCAAGGACCTGTTTGGTTCTATCTCAGTTCAAGGACCTGTTTGGTTCTATCTCAGTACATGGACCTGTTTGGTTCTATCTCAGTACAATGACCTGTTTGGTTCTATCTCAGTACTAGGACCTGTTTGGTTCTATCTCAGTACTAGGACTTGTTTGGTTCTATCTCAGTACAAGGACCTGTTTGGTTCTATCTCAGTACTAGGACCTGTTTGGTTCTATCTCAGTACTAGGACTTGTTTGGTTCTATCTCAGTACTAGGACTTGTTTGGTTCTATCTCAGTACTAGGACTTGTTTGGTTCTATCTCAGTACTAGGACTTGTTTGGTTATAGCCCAACACAAGGATACTTGGTGTGCGTTCATACAGTACATTTCCCCCAGAACGTCAGAGGGCTCCCTGTGCCATTCATAAATTCAGACCGTTTCACTCTCGGAATGAGAGTCTCCGTCTCTCCCCCTTCACCTCTGTCTCCCCCCTTCTCTCTGTCTCTCCCCCCTTCTCTCTGTCTCTCCCCCTTCTCTCTGTCTCTCCCCTTCTCTCTGTCTCTCCCCCTTCTCTCTGTCTCTCCCCCCTTCTCTCTGTCTCTCCCCCTTCTCTCTGTCTCTCCCCCTTCTCTCTGTCTCTCCCCCCTTCTCTCTGTCTCTCCCCCCTTCTCTCTCTCTCCCCCCTACTCTCTGTCTCTCCCCCTTCTCTCTGTCTCTCCCCCCTTCTCTCTGTCTCTCCCCCTTCTCTCTGTCTCTCCCCCCTTCTCTCTGTCTCTCAACCCTTCTCTCTGTCTCTCCCCCCTTCTCTCTGTCTCTCCCCCCTTCTCTCTGTCTCTCCCCCCTTCTCTCTCTCTCCCCCCTTCTCTCTGTCTCTCTCCCCTTCTCTCTGTCTCTCCCCCCTTCTCTGTCTCTCCCCCTTCTCTCTGTCTCTCCCCCTTCTATCTTTCCCTCTCTCAATTCCCTTTCAATTTAAGGGGCTTTATTGGTATGGGAAACATGTTTACATTACCAAAGCAAGTGAAATAGATAATAAACAAAAGTGAAATAAACAATTACAAATTAACAGTAAACATCACACTCACAGAAGTTTCAAAAGAATAAACACATTTCAAATGTCATAGGTCTATATACAGTGTTGTAACAATATGCAAATGTAAATAAACACAAATATGGGTTATATTTACAATGGTGTTTGTTCTTCACTGGTTGCCCTTTTCTTGTGGCAACAGGTCACACATCTTGCTGCTGTGATGCATACTGTGGAATTTCACCCAGTAGATATGGGAGTTTATCAAAAATGGATTTGTTTTTAAATTCTTTGTGCGTCTGTGTAATCTCAGGGAAATATGTCGTTAGCCAAGTCAGATCTCTATATATGATTGTGGTTTGTCAGGTTTACATTTCTAGGGTATGATAAGAAATACTTTTGCTGATTTTCAAAGAGATGGCTGGACTCCACGAGAAAGACAGCTAGCTATTACCTTTTGGCGAGGTTCAAGCATGACCTGCAGGTCAAGTTCCAGCCAGAGGGAGTTCAGTCATAAGCTTCTATGTCAAAGTTCATAATGTATATAAATGCATTTACATGTATCAGATATAATCTCTCTCTCTCTCTCTCTCTCTCTCTCTCTCTCTCTCTCTCTCTCTCACTCTTTCTCTCTCTCTCTCTCTCTCTGTCTCTCTCTCTCTCTCGCTCTCTCTCTCTCTCTCTCTCTCACTCTTTCTCTCTCTCTCTCTCTCTGTCTCTCTCTCTCTCTCTCTCTCTCTCTCTCACTCACTCTCTTTCCATCTCTCCACCCCTGAAACTCACACAGGCAGACACACACAGCTCCAGCTCCATCCATCCCATCCATCCAGTATGATTAGATTAGGCCCATTATTAATGGGTCTCTGTGAGCCAGAAGACACCGGGGTCACCGGGAGTTTAATTCTATTCTCAGATAACTTCATTTGGCCTGATGCGATTGTTATTGCCCCGGTGCTAGATGTTTATAGGAAACAATAGCTCCAATAACACATTCAGACATCCTAGTTAAAGGGGTCAGACTGGTCCATTAGATAGAGTACAGCTGAATTGTTCTACGAAGTCAGTGCCTTTTGGGTAGAGGACTGTAACTTTGTGACAAAAATCACTTCTAACATTCTGTCACGAAGAACACATGTTCAACTTAAAACAATGACTACAGTAAGTGCCTGTTAAGTGCCAAAAGAAGTAACAGGGTTGACCGTAACAGGGTTGACAGTAACAGGGTTGACCGTAACAGGGCTGACAGTAACAGGGTTGACAGTAACAGGTTTGACAGTAATAGAGTTGACAGTAACAGGGTTGACAGTAACAGGTTTGACACTAATAGAGTTGACAGTAACATGGTTGACAGTAACAGGTTTGACACTAATAGAGTTGACAGTAACATGGTTGACAGTAACAGGGTTGACAGTAACATGGTTGACAGTATCATGGTTGACCGTAACAGGGTTGACAGTAACAGGGTTGACAGTAACAGTTTTGACAGTAATAGAGTTGACAGTAACATGGTTGACAGTAACAGGTTTGACACTAATAGAGTTGACAGTAACATGGTTGACAGTAACAGGGTTGACAGTAACAGGGTTGACCGTAACAGGGATGACCGTAACAGGGTTGACAGTATCAAGGTTGACAGTAACAGGGTTGACCGTAACAGGTTTGACAATAACAGGGTTGACCGTAACAGGGTTGACAGTAACAGGGTTGACAATAACAGGGTTGACAGTAACAGGGTTGACAATAACAGGGTTGACAGTAACAGGGTTGACAGTAACAGGGTTGACAGTAACATGGTTGACAGTAACAGGGTTGACAGTAACAGGGCTGACAGTAACAGGGTTGACAGTAACAGGGTTGACAATAACAGGGTTGACAGTAACAGGGTTGACAATAACAGGGTTGACAGTAACAGGGTTGACAGTAACAGGGTTGACAGTAACATGGTTGACAGTAACAGGGTTGACAGTAACAGGGCTGACAGTAACAGGGTTGACAGTAACAGGGTTGACCGTAACAGGGTTGACAGTAACATGGTTGACAGTAACAGGGTTGACAGTAACAGGGCTGACAGTAACAGGGTTGACAGTAACATGGTTGACAGTAACAGGGTTGACAGTAACAGGGTTGACAGTAACAGGGTTGACAGTAACAGTGCTGACAGTAACAGGGTTGACTGTAAAAGGGGTTAACCGTAACAGGGTTGACAGTAACAGGGTTGACAGTAACAGGACTGACAGTAACAAGGTTGACTGTAACAGGGCTGACCGTAACAGGGTTGACAGTAACATGGTTGACAGTAACAGGGTTGACAGTAACATGGTTGACAGTAACAGGGTTGACAGTAACAGGGTTGACAGTAACAGGGTTGACAGCAACAGGGTTGACAGTAACAGGGTTGACAGTAACAGGGTTAATGATTTCATTGTTTCATCATTCAGTAGAAATGGAAGCTTGGTTAAAAAGAGTCCAACCAGACCACTTTCTTTTACATCGAATTGACTAGTAGATGTTCAATGTTCCTTTTGAAAAAAATGATTTTTTTCAAAATACGTATTTAAATGAGAGTTCAGTTCACGTGACACGGTTGACCTTAAAATGAGGAACAGGTATCCCCCCCCCCCCCCCCCCCCCTTCATGTGAACCACTAAATCACATGAAATAATCATCTTCAGAACTTGACGACATGTTGGGATTTAGTTGGTTGACCCCTAAAGGTCACAGGGGGAATTTTGGCCCTTTAGCGAGTGTTGTTCACGTACATTTTCCATGTGATCTGTATGATCCATTTCATGTAA
>NW_028322100.1:222500-272500 GCF_057628025.1 Oncorhynchus mykiss
ACAGGGTTTGTTTTAGTCTGCCCTTAGAGCCAGATGGACAGGGTTTGTTTTAGTCTGCCCTTAGAGCCAGATGGACAGGGTTTGTTTTAGTCTGCCCTTAGTGCCAGATGGACAGGGTTTGTTTTAGTCTGCCCTTAGAGTCAGATGGACAGGGTTTGTTTTAGTCTGCCCTTAGAGCCAGATGGACAGGGTTTGTTTTAGTCTGCCCTTAGAGTCAGATGGACAGGGTTTGTTTTAGTCTGCCCTTAGAGCCAGATGGACAGGGTTTGTTTTAGTCTGCCCTTAGAGCCAGATGGACAGGGTTTGTTTTAGTCTGCCCTTAGAGCCAGATGGACAGGGTTTGTTTTAGACTGCCAGGAGTGCCAGATGAATGGGGTGTGCACTCTTTTCTAGTGATTGCATTCCAACAGGCAAGATCAATCAAGCCCAGATTAAGTATTTGAAATGATTTCAAATAGTATTTGAAACCAGGTCTGATAGACATCCCATAATGCCCACAAGGAACATCAAGGAGGTGGCTTTGAAATCAAGGGCTAAAAGAGAGAACAAAGTAATGTTTGAAAGAAAGAGTATTTCCATCCTAACATGTGACCATCAAAAGATTCCGCAGGCGTGAGAAGAGAAAACAGAAACAGTGAGTAAAGCCATTTACAATAAAGGGAACTTAAGTCAATTTGATACGATAGAGAGAGAGGGAGAAAGGAAAGAGAGAGAGAGTGAGAGAGAGAGAGAGAGAGAAAGAGGGAATGAGAGGGAGGGAAAGACAGAGAGAGAGAGAGAGAGAGAAAGGAAAGAGAGAGAGAGAGAGAGAGAGAGAGAGAGAGGGGGGAATGAGAAGAGAGAGAGAGAGAGAGAGAGAGAGAGAGAGAGAGAGAGAGAGAGAGAGAGAAAGATAGAACGAGAGAGTGAGAGAGAGTGGAGAAAGACAATGAAAGTAGAGGAGGGTCCCAAAAGCTGCTAGTTAACCATCTGTTTCCTGGTATACACTGTTTCCTGGTGTAAGGCACTGCATCTCAGTGCTAGAGGCATCACTACAGACCTAGGTTAGATCCCGGGCTGTGTCTCAACCGGCGGTGATCGTGAGACCCATAGGACGGCGCACAATTGGCCCAGCATGGTCCGGGTTAGGGGAGGGTTTGGCCGGGGGTAGGCCATCATTGTAAAATAAGAATTTGTTCTTAACTGACTTGTCTATATACATTTTTTTATTTTAAAATATAAATAAATATTGAATGTAAATAGATAAAAAGATGACATTCCACGGATATGGAGAATCTGAAGATCATAGATTCTGAATTTCAAACACGCTACATCCTGGTTTCTTTAACATTAAATTGTAATAATTACATACAGTATATCTATTCTGTAGATACTGTCAAGTCCATAATTAATGACACCCTTGATAAACATGAGATAAAAAAAGACTGTATAAAATAAATAACACAAATATTGAGTGAAATTTGTATGATCCTAAACTTCCTAAACATCGGCAAATTATATTACAAATTATATTACTTTACACAAATACAATTCCTCAGACAAACTTAACAAGTAAAAATACAACATTTTTAGAAGATAGGGTTAAAAATGATTGTGAGGACAATGACACAGAGCCTTTTTCTAAAATGTTTTTAATGAGATTGGAGAACACATTGGGAGGTGTTGTAGAACAGTCCTCCATACAGAATCTTTCCACATCCTTGACATCCTTCATCTTCGCTTATGGACTTCCCTCTTCAATTCAAACCACAGCTTTTCAATGTGGTCCAAGTCTGGAGACGGAGATGGCCATTGCAAAATGTAGATTTTTGTGGTCAATTAACCATTTCTTTGTGGATTTTGATAAGCGCGTGGGGTTATCGTCTTGCTGGAAGATCCACTTGCAGCCAAGTGTCAGCCTCCTGGCAGAGGTTTTGGGCTACTGGGTAAAATTCATGATGCTGTTGACCAAAGGCTCCAGGATCAGTGGAAGCTAAATAACTCCATAACGTCAAAGATCCCTCACCATATTTCACCGTAGGTATTAGTTACTTTTCTGCATATGTTTCTGTTTTTACAACACCAAACCCCACCACTGCTAGGAGTGGCCAAAGAGCTCCATCTTCATCTTATCTGACCGTAGCACCGGTTACAATCCAAGGGCCAATGCCAAAAAGAAAGGAGGACTGTCACGGTCTTCCTCCTCTTCATCTGAAGAGGAGAGGCGAGAAGGATCAGAGGACCAAAACGCGGCGTAGTTTGTGTTCATCTTGATATTTAATACAGAAAACACTGAACACTGAATACAAAAACAATAAACAAATAACGACCGTGAAGCGTCGAGAATGAGAATGAGAACTGTGCTGAACACAAGCCACTAACAAAGACAATCACCCACAAACAAACAGTGAAACCCAGGCTACCTAAGTATGATTTCTCAATCAAAGACAACTAATGACACCTGCCTCTGATTGAGAACCATACTAGGCCGAAACATACAAATCCCCAAATCATAGAAAAACGAACATAGACTTCCCACCCAACTCACGCCCTGACCATACTAAATAAATACAAAACAAAGGAAATAAAGGTCAGGACGTGACAAGGACCAAGGCCCTCTTCATATAATTAATTAAAGTGCCTATGCCGTTTAGCAAACTCCAGGCGGTGCTATGAGGACATGAACATAGATGTATTTGCCCACCGACACCAGTGGTCCACAACACAATTTGTATAATTTATTTCATAGTATATCTTGCTCGTCTTTATCAAGGGAGCCAATAATGATGGACCTGATTGTATTTAGTGACGATAGACTACCGGTTTTATGATGTAGCTGTCGGGAATTGATACCAGGTCCCTTGTTATGTTCGTAGCAATATTGTACTATTACAACACCTTAGCACCCCACCCCCGTCCCCCGTCCCCCAGTCCCCGTCCCTCTGCAGCTCTCACTTCCCCCTTTCTCACCCTCTCTTCCTGGTTCTGTTCACATGGCCTTATCTTTCTGTCAGCCATCTTTTATTTTATTAGCTGTTGTTTAAACCGTGCTGAGCTGCTTGCTGCGTTGGGAAGTCCGCACTGTGGACATTTCTCACTCTCCCCGTGGGAACAGCGTCTATATTGACTAACTGACTATGTCCCAAATGGCACCCTGAACAGGGGCCCATGGTAGTGCACTATAGGGACCAGGGTGTAGTTTGGGACACACACACACACACTGTGAGTAGGCAGGATGCAACAAGGAAATGTTTTACCAGATCAACAGACATGGGGCTGTCCCAGGATGCAACAAGGAAGTGTTTCACAAGACCATTAGACAGGGTCTGAGTTCCAAAAGGCACCCTATTGACTTGGTAGTACGTCACTACAGACCCCGGTTTGTTCCCAGGCCGTGTCACAGCCGGACGTGATCGGGAGTCCCATAGGCGGGGCACAATTGGTCCAGCAGCGTCCGGGTTTGGGGAGAGTTTGGCTGGGTGGAATAGGGTGGCATGTGGGACTCAGCCAGGGTCAGGCTAGAGAGGAACAGATACTGTAACCTGGCTGACAGAGTCACAGTAGAGGTAAAGATACTGTAACCTGGCTGAGAGAGTCACAGTAGAGGTAAATATACTGTAACCTGGCTGACAGAGTCACAGTAGAGGTAAATATACTGTAACCTGGCTGACAGAGTCACAGTAGAGATACTGTAACCTGGCTGAAAGAGTCACAGTAGAGGTAAATATACTGTAACCTGGCTGACAGAGTCACAGTAGAGGTAAAGATACTGTAACCTGGCTGACAGAGTCACAGTAGAGGTAAATATACTGTAACCTGGCTGACAGAGTCACAGTAGAGATACTGTAACCTGGTTGAAAGAGTCACAGTAGAGGTAAATATACTGTAACCTGGCTGACAGAGTCACAGTAGAGGTACTGTAACCTGGCTGACAGAGTCACAGTAGAGATACTGTAACCTGGCTGAGAGAGTCACAGTAGAGGTAAAGATACTGTAACCTGGCTGACAGAGTCACAGTAGAGGTAAATATACTGTAACCTGGCTGACAGAGTCACAGTAGAGATACTGTAACCTGGCTGACAGAGTCACAGTAGAGGTACTGTAACCTGGCTGACAGAGTCACAGTAGAGGTACTGTAACCTGGCTGACAGTCACAGTGGAGGTAAATATACTGTAACCTGGCTGACAGAGTCACAGTAGAGGTAAATATACTGTAACCTGGCTGACAGAGTCACAGTAGAGGTAAATATACTGTAACCTGGCTGACAGAGTCACAGTAGAGGTACTGTAACCTGGCTGAAAGAGTCACAGTAGAGGTAAATATACTGTAACCTGGCTGACAGAGTCACAGTAGAGGTACTGTAACCTGGCTGACAGAGTCACAGTAGAGATACTGTAACCTGGCTGACAGAGTCACAGTAGAGGTAAATATACTGTAACCTGGCTGACACAGTCACAGTAGAGGTAAATATACTGTAACCTGGCTGACAGAGTCACAGTAGAGGTACTGTAACCTGGCTGACAGAGTCACAGTAGAGGTAAATATACTGTAACCTGGCTGACAGAGTCACAGTAGAGGTACTGTAACCTGGCTGACAGAGTCACAGTAGAGGTACTGTAACCTGGCTGACAGAGTCACAGTAGAGATACTGTAACCTGGCTGACAGAGTCACAGTAGAGATACTGTAACCTGGCTGACAGAGTCACAGTAGAGGTAAATATACTGTAACCTGGCTGACAGAGTCACAGTAGAGGTACTGTAACCTGGCTGACAGAGTCACAATAGAGGTAAAGATACTGTAACCTGGCTGACAGAGTCACAGTAGAGATACTGTAACCTGGCTGACAGAGTCACAGTAGAGGTAAATATACTGTAACCTGGCTGACAGAGTCACAGTAGAGGTAAAGATACTGTAACCTGGCTGACAGAGTCACAGTAGATGTAAATATACTGTAACCTGACTGACAGAGTCACAGTAGAGGTACAGATACTGTACCCTATCAATCTACACACAATACCCTATCAATCTGCACACAATACCCTATCAATCTGCACACAATACCCTATCAATCTACTGTACACACAATACCCTATCAATCTACGGTACACACAATACCCTATCAATCTACGGTACACACAATACCCTATCAATCTACTGTACACACAATACCCTATCAATCTGCACACAATACCCTATCAATCTACGGTACACACAATACCCTATAATGACAAAACAAAATCAGATTTTTAGACATTTTTGCAAGTTTATTACAATTTAATAAACAGAAATATTCCGACCCTCTGCTGTAAGCATTCAGACCCTTTGCTATGAGACTCTAAATTGAGCTCAGCTGCTTCCTGTTTCCATTGATCATGTTTCTATAACTTGATTGGAGTCCACCTGTGGCAAATTCAATTGATTGGACATGATTTGGAAAGGCACCTGTCTATATAAAGGTCCCACAGTTGACAGTGCATGTCAGCGCAAAAACCAAGCTATGTGGTCGAAGGAATTGTCATTAGAGCTCCGAGACAGGATTGTGTCGAGGCACAGATCTGGGGAAGGGTACCAAAAAATTCCTGCAGTATTGAAAGTCACCAAGAACACAGTGGCCTCGATCATTCTGAAGTGGAAGAAGTTTGTAACCATCAAGACTCTTCCTAGAGCTGGCTGTCCGGCCAAACTGAGCAATTGTGAGAGAAGGGCCTTGGTCAGGAAGGTGACCAAGAATCTGAGGGTCACTCTGACAGAGTTCTGGGAGAATAGTCAGGATCGAGGGAAAGATGAATGGAGCAAAGTAAAGAGAGAACCTTAAATAAAAACTGCTCCAGGGCACTCAAGACCTCTGACTGGGGTGAAGGTTCACCTTCCAACAGGACAACAACCCTAAGCACACAGCCAAGACAACGCAGGAGTGGCTTTGGGACAAGTCTCTGAATGTCCTGCAAAAAACGAACAATTTAATACATTGCAGAATAAGGCTGTAACGTCACAAAATGTGGAAAAGGTCAAGGGGTCCGAATACTTTCTGAACCCACTGTACTGTTGCTTGTCCTCCTAACAGTCACTTCTCGCTTTTAAATTGGTGATGTCAGTTCTAGGTAGTGTATTTCTAAGCATGGGGTCTGACACGCACTCACGCGCACACGAACACGCACACACACACACACACACACACACACACACACACACGCACGCACGCACACACGCACACACACACACGCACACACACGCAGACAAACGCACACACACACGCACATGCACAAACACACACACACACGCAAGAACACACACACACACAAACACACACACAAACACACACACACACACACGCACTCACTTACATGCACAAACACACACACACACACACACACACATGTACACAAACACACATAAACACACACACACACACAACCTTTCCCACATGGAAACATGATGTCATTGTATGCTGGCTGTTCCCCCTGCAGCTAATATTTAATCTGAACACAGACTCACTGTAACACCAGCTGACTGTAACCTACAAGAACACTGTGGGGGAGTAGGACACTGTGGGGGAGTAGGACACTGTGGGGGAGTAGGACACTGTGGGGGAGTAGGAAACTGTGGGGGAGTAGGACACTGTGGGCGAGTAGGACACTGTGGGGGAGTAGAACACTGTGGGGGAGTAGGAAACTGTGGGGGAGTAGGACACTGTGGGGGAGTAGGACACTGTGGGGGAGTAGGACACTGTGGGGGAGCAGGACACTGTGGGGGAGTAGGACACTGTGGGGAGTAGGACACTGTGGGGGAGTAGGACACCGTGGGGGAGCAGGACACTGTGGGGGAGTAGGACACTGTGGGGGAGTAGGACACTGTGGGGAGTAGGACACTGTGGGGGAGCAGGACACTGTGGGGGAGTAGGACACTGTGGGGGAGAAGGACACTGTGGTGGAGTAGGACACTGTGGGGAAGTAGGACACTGGGGAAGTAGGACACTGTGGGGGAGTAGGACACTGTGGGGGAGTAGGACACTGGGGAAGTAGAACACTGTGGGGGGGGGGTAGGACACTGGGGAAGTAGGACACTGTGGGGGAGTAGGACACTGTGGGGGAGTAGGACACTGGGGAAGTAGAACACTGTGGGGGGGGGAGGACACTGGGGAAGTAGAACACCGTGGGGGAGTAGGACACTGTGGGGGAGAAGGACACGGTGGGGGAGAAGGACACTGTGGGGAAGTTGAACACTGTGGGTGGGGGGGGGGTAGGACACTGTGGGGGAGTAGGACACTGTGGGGGAGTTGGACACTGTGGGGAAGTTGAACACTGTGGTTGGGGGGGGGAGTAGGACACTGTGGGGGAGTAGGACAATGTGGGGGAGTAGGACACTGTGGGGAAGTAGGACACTGGGGAAGTAGGACACTGTGGGGGAGTAGGACACTGTGGGGGAGTAGGACACTGTTGGGGAGTAGGGCACTGTGGGGAAGTAGGACACTGTGGGGAAGTAGGACACTGTGGGGGAGTAGGACACTGTGGGGGAGTAGGACACTGTGGGGAAGTAGAACACTGTGGGGGAGTAGGACTCTGTGGGGGAGTAGGACACTGTGGGGGAGTAGGACACTGTGGGGGAGAAGGACACTGGGGGGGAGTAGGACACTGTGGGGGAGTAGGAAACTGTGGGGGAGTAGGACACTGTGGGGGAGTAGGACACTGTGGGGGAGTAGGACACTGTGGGGGAGTAGGACACCGTGGGGGAGCAGGACACTGTGGGGGAGTAGGACACTGTGGGGGAGTAGGACACTGTGGGGAGTAGGACACTGTGGGGGAGCAGGACACTGTGGGGGAGTAGGACACTGTGGGGGAGTAGGACACTGTGGTGGAGTAGGACACTTTGGGGAAGTAGGACACTGGGGAAGTAGGACACTGTGGGGGAGTAGGACACTGTGTGGGAGTAGGACACTGGGGAAGTAGAACACTGTGGGGGGGGGTAGGACACTGGGGAAGTAGGACACTGTGGGGGAGTAGGACACTGTGGGGGAGTAGGACACTGGGGAAGTAGAACACTGTGGGGGGGGGGACACTGGGGAAGTAGAACACCGTGGGGGAGTAGGACACTGTGGGGGAGAAGGACACGGTGGGGGAGAAGGACACTGTGGGGAAGTTGAACACTGTGGGTGGGGGGGGGGTTAGGACACTGTGGGGGAGTAGGACACTGTGGGGGAGTTGGACACTGTGGGGAAGTTGAACACTGTGGTTGGGGGGGGGAGTAGGACACTGTGGGGGAGTAGGACAATGTGGGGGAGTAGGACACTGTGGGGAAGTAGGACACTGGGGAAGTAGGACACTGTGGGGGAGTAGGACACTGTGGGGGAGTAGGACAAAGGTTGGGGAGTAGGGCACTGTGGGGAAGTAGGACACTGTGGGGAAGTAGGACACTGTGGGGGAGTAGGACACTGTGGGGGAGTAGGACACTGTGGGGAAGTAGAACACTGTGGGGGAGTAGGACTCTGTGGGGGAGTAGGACACTGTGGGGGAGTAGGACACTGTGGGGGAGAATGACACTGGGGGGGAGTAGGACACTGTGGGGGAGTAGGACACTGTGGGGAAGTAGGACACTGTGGGGAAGTAGAACACTGTGGGGGGGTAGGACACTGGGGAAGTAGAACACCGTGGGGGAGTAGGACACTGTGGGGGAGTAGGACACTGGGGAAGTAGGACACTGTGGGGGAGTAGGACACTGTGGGGGAGTAGGACACTGGGGAAGTAGAACACCGTGGGGGAGTAGGACACTGTGGGGGAGAAGGACACGGTGGGGGAGAAGGACACTGTGGGGAAGTTGAACACTGTGGGTGGGAGGGGGGGGGTAGGACACTGTGGGGGAGAAGGACACTGTGGGGGAGTTGGACACTGTGGGGAAGTTGAACACTGTGGGTGGGGGGGGGGGGGTAGGACACTGTGGGGGAGTAGGACACTGTGGGGGAGTAGGACACTGTGGGGGAGTAGGACACTGTGGGGGAGCAGGACACTGTGGGGGAGTAGGACACTGTGGGGGAGTAGGACACTGTGGGGGAGTAGGACACCGTGGGGGAGCAGGACACTGTGGGGGAGTAGGACACTGTGGGGGAGTAGGACACTGTGGGGAGTAGGACACTGTGGTGGAGCAGGACACTGTGGGGGAGTAGGACACTGTGGGGGAGTAGGACACTGTGGTGGAGTAGGACACTGTGGGGAAGTAGGACACTGGGGAAGTAGGACACTGTGGGGGGGGGGGTAGGACACTGGGGAAGTAGGACACTGTGGGGGAGTAGGACACTGTGGGGGAGTAGGACACTGGGGAAGTAGAACACTGTGGGGGGGGAGGACACTGGGGAAGTAGAACACCGTGGGGGAGTAGGACACTGTGGGGGAGAAGGACACGGTGGGGGAGAAGGACACTGTGGGGAAGTTGAACACTGTGGGTGGGGCGGGGGGGTAGGACACTGTGGGGGAGTAGGACACTGTGGGGGAGTTGGACACTGTGGGGAAGTTGAACACTGTGGGTGGGGGGGGGGGTAGGACACTGTGGGGGAGTAGGACCATGTGGGGGAGTAGGACACTGTGGGGAAGTAGGACACTGGGGAAGTAGGACACTGTGGGGGAGTAGGACACTGTGGGGGAGTAGGACACTGTTGGGGAGTAGGGCACTGTGGGGAAGTAGGACACTGTGGGGAAGTAGGACACTGTGGGGGAGTAGGACACTGTGGGGGAGTAGGACACTGTGGGGAAGTAGAACACTGTGGGGGAGTAGGACTCTGTGGGGGAGTAGGACACTGTGGGGGAGTAGGACACTGTGGGGGAGAAGGACACTGGGGGGGAGTAGGACATTGTGGGGGAGTAGGACACTGTGGGGAAGTAGGACACTGTGGGGAAGTAGAACACTGTGGGGGGGTAGGACACTGGGGAAGTAGAACACCGTGGGGGAGTAGGAAACTGTGGGGGAGTAGGACACTGGGGAAGTAGGACACTGTGGGGGAGTAGAACACTGTGGGGGAGTAGGACACTGGGGAAGTAGAACACCGTGGGGGAGTAGGACACTGTGGGGGAGAAGGACACGGTGGGGGAGAAGGACACTGTGGGGGAGTTGAACACTGTGGGTGGGGGGGGGGGGTAGGACACTGTGGGGGAGAAGGACACTGTGGGTGGGGGGGGGGTAGGACACTGTGGGGGAGTAGGACACTGTGGGGGAGTAGGACACTGTGGAGAAGTAGGACGCTGTGGGGGAGTAGAACACTGTGGGGGAGTAGGACACTGGGGGAGTAGGACACTGTGGGGGAGTAGGACACTGTGGGGAAGTAGGACACTGTGGGGGAGTAGAACACTGTGGGGGAGTAGGACACTGGGGGAGTAGGACACTGTGGGGGAGTAGGACACTGTGGGGAAGTAGGACACTGTGGGGGAGTAGAACACTGTGGGGGAGTAGGACACTGGGGGAGTCGGACACTGTGGGGGAGTAGGACACTGTGGGGAAGTAGGACACTGTGGGGGAGTAGAACACTGTGGGGGAGTAGGACACTGGGGGAGTAGGACACTGTGGGGGAGAAGGACACTGTGGGGGAGTTGGACACTGTGGGGAAGTTGAACACTGTGGGTGGGGGGGGGGGGTAGGACACTGTGGGGGAGTAGGACACTGTGGGGGAGTAGGACACTGTGGAGAAGTAGGACACTGTGGGGGAGTAGAACACTGTGGGGGAGTAGGACACTGGGGGAGTAGGACACTGTGGGGGAGTAGGACACTGTGGGGAAGTAGGACACTGTGGGGGAGTAGAACACTGTGGGGGAGTAGGAAACTGGGGGAGTAGGACACTGTGGGGAAGTAGGACACTGTGGGGGAGTAGAACACTGTGGGGGAGTAGGACACTGGGGGAGTAGGACACTGTGGGGGAGTAGGACACTGTGGGGAAGTAGGACACTGTGGGGGAGTAGGACTCTCACACACAAATAAATAGTTATGTGTTATTATACTGTAGTTATATAATGAATGATACAGTAGTAATGGGTTATTATACTGTAGTTATATAATGAATGATACAGTAGTAATGGGTTATTATACTGTAGTTATATAATGAATGATACAGTAGTAATGGGTTATTATACTGTAGTTATATAATGAATGATACAGTAGTAATGGGTTATTATACTGTAGTTATATAATGAATGATACAGTAGTAATGGGTTATTATACTGTAGTTATATAATGAATGATACAGTAGTAATGGGTTATTATACTGTAGTTATATAATGAATGATACAGTAGTAATGGGTTATTATACTGTAGTTATATAATGAATGATACAGTAGTAATGGGTTATTATACTGTAGTTATATAATGAATGATACAGTAGTAATGGGTTATTATACTGTAGTTATATAATGAATGATACAGTAGTAATGGGTTATTATACTGTAGTTATATAATGAATGATACAGTAGTAATGGGTTATTATACTGTAGTTATATAATTAATTATACAGTAGTAATGGGTTATCATACTGTAGTTATATAATGAATGATACAGTAGTAATGGGTTATTATACTGTAGTTATATAATGAATGATACAGTAGTAATGGGTTATTATACTGTAGTTATATAATGAATGATACAGTAGTAATGGGTTATTATACTGTAGTTATATAATGAATGATACAGTAGTAATGGGTTATTATACTGTAGTTATATAATGAATGATACAGTAGTAATGGGTTATTATACTGTAGTTATATAATGAATGATACAGTAGTAATGGGTTATTATACTGTAGTTATATAATGAATGATACAGTAGTAATGGGTTATTATACTGTAGTTATATAATGAATGATACAGTAGTAATGGGTTATTATACTGTAGTTATATAATGAATGATACAGTAGTAATGGGTTATTATACTGTAGTTATATAATGAATGATACAGTAGTAATGGGTTATTATACTGTAGTTATATAATGAATGATACAGTAGTAATGGGTTATTATACTGTAGTTATATAATGAATGATACAGTAGTAATGGGTTATTATACTGTAGTTATATAATGAATGATACAGTAGTAATGGGTTATTATACTGTAGTTATATAATGAATGATACAGTAGTAATGGGTTATTATACTGTAGTTATATAATGAATGATACAGTAGTAATGGGTTATTATACTGTAGTTATATAATGAATGATACAGTAGTAATGGGTTATTATACTGTAGTTATATAATGAATGATACAGTAGTAATGGGTTATTATACTGTAGTTATATAATGAATGATACAGTAGTAATGGGTTATTATACTGTAGTTATATAATGAATGATACAGTAGTAATGGGTTATTATACTGTAGTTATATAATGAATGATACAGTAGTAATGGGTTATTATACTGTAGTTATATAATGAATGATACAGTAGTAATGGGTTATTATACTGTAGTTATATAATGAATGATACAGTAGTAATGGGTTATTATACTGTAGTTATATAATGAATGATACAGTAGTAATGGGTTATTATACTGTAGTTATATAATGAATGATACAGTAGTAATGGGTTATTATACTGTAGTTATATAATGAATGATACAGTAGTAATGGGTTATTATACTGTAGTTATATAATGAATGATACAGTAGTAATGGGTTATTATACTGTAGTTATATAATGAATGATACAGTAGTAATGGGTTATTATACTGTAGTTATATAATGAATGATACAGTAGTAATGGGTTATTATACTGTAGTTATATAATGAATGATACAGTAGTAATGGGTTATTATACTGTAGTTATATAATGAATGATACAGTAGTAATGGGTTATTATACTGTAGTTATATAATGAATGATACAGTAGTAATGGGTTATTATACTGTAGTTATATAATGAATGATACAGTAGTAATGGGTTATTATACTGTAGTTATATAATGAATGATACAGTAGTAATGGGTTATTATACTGTAGTTATATAATGAATGATACAGTAGTAATGGGTTATTATACTGTAGTTATATAATGAATGATACAGTAGTAATGGGTTATTATACTGTAGTTATATAATGAATGATACAGTAGTAATGGGTTATTATACTGTAGTTATATAATGAATGATACAGTAGTAATGGGTTATTATACTGTAGTTATATAATGAATGATACAGTAGTAATGGGTTATTATACTGTAGTTATATAATGAATGATACAGTAGTAATGGGTTATTATACTGTAGTTATATAATGAATGATACAGTAGTAATGGGTTATTATACTGTAGTTATATAATGAATGATACAGTAGTAATGGGTTATTATACTGTAGTTATATAATGAATGATACAGTAGTAATGGGTTATTATACTGTAGTTATATAATGAATGATACAGTAGTAATGGGTTATTATACTGTAGTTATATAATGAATGATACAGTAGTAATGGGTTATTATACTGTAGTTATATAATGAATGATACAGTAGTAATGGGTTATTATACTGTAGTTATATAATGAATGATACAGTAGTAATGGGTTATTATACTGTAGTTATATAATGAATGATACAGTAGTAATGACACTCTAAAGTGAAAAAAGATCCTAAAAGAAGGGAAGAGTGAATGATATGAAGAACAAGGAGAGTCTACTGTTACTTGCCAGATGTAGAGAGTCCTTCCACCACGGCTGAATGTCAAGCCATCTATTCCTTTGTAACAAGAAGAATTGACTAAGACAGTCCGAGCACACCTCATCTCTTTGTCTCATCCTGTTCTGAAGTAAACAAGAGGTCTAATTTACCACCAATATAATTCTGATTCAATCACCTGATTAATCTCAGACTTCTGGCCGACTAATAAATCTCAAGCTCTGCTCTTCTCTAATTGATACACACACACACACGCACGCACGCACGCGCGCACACACGCACGCACGCACGCACGCACGCACACACACACACACACACACACACACACACACACACACACACACACACACACACACACACACACACACACACACACACACACACACACACACACCCACCTCCATCAGCACTGATGTAATTGTATCACAAAATCAAAGTCTGTCATTGGGATGCTGTTTCCGCAGGCCCAGGCAATATATCCATCTTCCATCCTTCCATCTGGAGGAGAGAGGGATGAAGGAAGTGAACCGCCCGGCCAGGGAGTGAGTTATCCCAGGCTGGGCTTGAGGCTGTGTTGTGTTGCCGTCCAGGCAGACTGCTCCAGGGGTTTACTCCATTAGGAAGTCTTTATCTGGTTAAGTTACAATCCACGAGAGGGAAGCCGTTACGGCAGGGGGAACGGAGGGAACTGGAGATGTTCCTCCTCAGAATGATACAGGAGTTCTCCTGACTCCACACAGAGAAGGTGGGCTATGGAATGATACAGGAGTTCTCCTGACTCCACACAGAGAAGGTGGGCTAAGGAATGATACAGGAGTTCTCCTGACTCCACACAGAGAAGGTGGGCTAAGGAATGATACAGGAGTTCTCCTGACTCCACACAGAGTAGGTGGGCTAAGGAATGATACAGGAGTTCTCCTGACTCCACACAGAGAAGGTGGGCTAAGGAATGATACAGGAGTTATCCTGACTCCACACAGAGAAGGTGGGCTATGGATTGATGATAGCTCATTCCTTGGACGACTCTGATTCCTTTGGGAAAACTGTGATAGGTCATTACAGAGACAGACTGAATGAGATGACTGTGAATGGTATTATAGAATTATAGTATAAGCCTCCCAGATTAACACCTTGATTTGTCCTGACCTGTGTGGTTTGGAAAGGAGGAGGGTGAACTCCTTGATTTGTCCTGACCTGTGTGGTTTGGAGAGGAGGAGGGTGAACTCCTTGATTTGTCCTGAACTGTGTGGTTTGGAGAGGAGGAGGGTGAACTCCTTGATTTGTCCTGACCTGTGTGGTTTGGAGAGGAGGAGGGTGAACTCCTTGATTTGTCCTGACCTGTGTGGTTTGGAGAGGAGGAGGGTGAACTCCTTGATTTGTCCTGAACTGTGTGGTTTGGAGAGGAGGAGGGTGAACTCCTTGATTTGTCCTGACCTGTGTGGTTTGGAGAGGAGGAGGGTGAACTCCTTGATTTGTCCTGACCTGTGTGGTTTGGAGAGGAGGAGGGTGAACTCCTTGATTTGTCCTGACCTGTGTGGTGTTCTACTGCCTGAGGTCCTCTTGAAACTACAGCTAGCTTATGTATGTCCACCTGCCAACCAAAATGTAATATTTTTTTTTATTACACTGTTTCAATGACCTCTTAACAGATGTTACATTTGAATTTAATCTCAAAACGGACTGAAACCAGAGCGTCCAGGTAAAATACATGTATTTCCTGGCAAACGACATCGAACTAGTTAGGGAGAGGCGGGAGGCTAATGTCTCAACTGGCCAATGGCCAGGGAAAATGCAGAGCGCCAGATTCAAATAAAATACTATAAATTCAAACTTTCATTAAATCACACATGTAAGATACTCAATTAAAGTTACACTCGTGAATCCAGCCACATGTCAGATTTTAAAAAGGCTTTTCTGTGAAAGCATAAGAAGCTATTATCTGATGATAGCACAACAGTAAACAAAGAGGGTAACATATTTCAACCCTGCAGGCGCTACACAAAACGCAGAAATAAAATATAAAACATGCCTTACCTTTGACGAGCTTCTTTTGTTGGCACTCCAATATGTCCCATAAACATCACAATTGGTCATTTTGTTTGATTAATTCCGTCCATATATATCCAAAATGTCCATTTATAAAGCGCGTTTGATCCAGAAAAAACAGCTTACAAAAAACACAACATCACTACAAAATATTTCAAAAGTTGCCTATAAACTTTGCCAAAATATTTCAAACTACTTTTGTAATACAATTTTAGGTATTTTTAAACGTTAATAATTGATCAAATTGTAGACGGGTCTTTCTGTGTTCAATACAGGACTGAAAACAAACCAGCCATACTTTTCATGTCTTGCCCAACTCTCAACAGTGTTACCCAGTTCCTAGTTGGCCTACTTCTTCACTGCACAAAGGAATAACCTCAACCAAATTCCAAAGACTGGTGACATCCAGTGGAAGCGGTAGGAACTGAAAACAGGTTCTTAATAAATATCCCTTGGCAATGACAACTCAGGGAACAGAGAGGGGAAAGAAGAAAAAATCTGAACAGTTAGTCCTCGGGGTTTTGCTTGCTACATAAGTTCTGTTATACTCACAGACATGATTCAAACAGTTTTAGAAACTTCGGAGCGGTTTCTATCCAAATCTATGAATAATATGCATATTTTATATTCTTGGCATGAGTAGCAGGAAGTTGAAATTGGGCACGCTATTTATCCAAAAGTGAAAATTCTGCCCCCTAGCCCCAAGAGGTTTTAAAAACATGTGCCAAAGCGAGAAATAAGCCTGTAGCTTATGTGTGTTAATTAAAGACTGTCTTCCTGTTTGTCTCTGTGTGTTAATTAGAGACTGTCTTCCTGTTTGTCTCTGTGTGTTAGTTATGTCTCTCTGTGTTAGTGTGTCTTCCTGTATGTCTCTGTGTGTTAGTCCTTTTTCCTGTATGTCTCTGTGTGTTAATTAGAGACTGTCTTCATGTATGTCTCTGTGAGCTAGTCTGTCTTCCTGTATGTCTCTGTGTTAGTCTGTCTTCCTGTATGTCTCTCTGTGTTAGTCTGTCTTCCTGTATGTCTCTGTGTGTTAGTCTGTCTTCCTCTTTGTATCTGTGTGTTAGTCTGTCTTCCTGTATGTGTCTGTATGTTAATTAGAGTCTGTCTTCCTGTATGTCTCTGTGAGTTTGTCTGTCTTCCTCTTTGTCTCTGTGTGTTAGTCTGTCTTCCTGTCTGTCTCTGTGTGTTAGTCTGTCTTCCTCTATGTCTCTGTGTGTTAATTAGAGACTGTCTTCCTGTACGTCTCTGTGTGTTAGTCTGTCTTCCTGTCTGTCTCTGTGTGTTAGTCTGTCTTCCTCTTTGTCTCTGTGTGTTAGTGGGTCTTCCTCTTTGTCTCTCTGTGTTAGTGTGTCTTCCTCTATGTCTCAGTGTGTTAGTCTGTCTTCCTCTTTGTCTCTGTGTGTTCGTCTGTCTTCCTCTTTGTCTCTGTGTGTTAGTCTGTCTTCCTCTTTGTCTCTGTGTGTTAGTCTGTCTTCCTCTATGTCTCTGTGTGTTAATTAGAGACTGTCTTCCTGTATGTCTCTGTGTGTTAGTCTGTCTTCCTCTTTGTCTCTGTGTGTTAATCTGTCTTCCTCTTTGTCTCTGTGTGTTAGTCTGTCTTCCTCTTTGTCTCTGTGTGTTAGTCTGTCTTCCTCTATATCTCTGTGTGTTAGTCTGTCTTCCTGTATGTCTCTGTGTGTTAGTCTGTCTTCCTCTTTGTCTCTGTGTGTTAGTGTGTCTTCCTCTTTGTCTCTGTGTGTTAGTGTGTCTTCCTCTTTGTCTCTATGTGTTAGTCTGTCTTCCTCTATGTCTCTATGTGTTAGTCTGTCTTCCTCTATGTCTCTATGTGTTAGTCTGTCTTCCTGTATGTCTCTGTGTGTTAGTCTGTCTTCCTCTTTGTCTCTGTGTGTTAGTCTGTCTTCCTCTTTGTCTCTGTGTGTTAGTGTGTCTTCCTCTTTGTCTCTGTGTGTTAGTGTGTCTTCCTCTTTGTCTCTATGTGTTAGTCTGTCTTCCTCTATGTCTCTATGTGTTAGTCTGTCTTCCTGTATGTCTCTGTGTGTATGTCTCTGTGTGTTAGTGACGTCACTCTCTGGCGTGATGCATCTTGTTACCCAGTAGGCCCAACCATTAATACAATTAAATTCCACTACAAACTTTCCCTTTGAAACAAATTAATTAAGATGCTATTATTTAGCCGTTGCAGAGGTTAATGGCCGTCATTAGCAACAAAGGCTACATCCACTATCATTATCCAAACCTGGTTATTTGGACCGTTCTGGTTATTTACTGGGCCTGAGATTGATGAGGTCTGATACCCACTGAGACGCTAATGAGCTTTGGAAACATAACACACTCCATCACTGTTCAGGACTGTTACACGCATGCATAGTAATACACACACACACACACAAATACACACACACACACACAGTAATACACATACACACTAATACACACACACACTAATACACACACACAGTAATACACACACACACTAATACACACACACAGTAATACACACACACTAATACACACACACACTAATACACACACACAGTAATACACACACACTAATACACAGTCACACACTAATACACACACACAGTAATACACACACACTAATACACACACACAGTAATACACATACACACTAATACACACACAGTAATACACACACACTAATACACACACACACACACACACACACACACACACACACACACACACTAATGCACACACACACACACACACACACAAATACACACGCACACAAATACACACACATACTAATACACACACACACACTAATACACATATACGCATATTCACAAACACTCATGTGCAGGGGCGGACACACACACACACACACACACACACACACACACACACACACACACACACACACACACACACACACACACACACACACACACACACACACACACACACACAGTCCATCACCGCTCATGACTGTTACAGGCAGGAACCATCTAGGGAACAACATACAGGTACCCACAGTCCTTTGCTCCTGTTGTCTGTGTAGCAGACAGGTGAGATAGTGTGACTCTTGAAAGGAAGCAGGGACGTCAACAGTGAAGGGTTGATTGTTTCACGCAGGACACTGTGTGGACGTGAAGAACGCCTGGCAGGGAGCATTAATGCCAATGTTGACATATCAAATACATGTTAGTCTGACCATGTATGTTGTCAACAACTCTACTGGACCTACATTATTTTAGATTGAACATTCTACCTCAGATATCTATAAAAGTAACGTGTGTCTATCAGATATGTCACTCAGGAGTGAGGATAGGTTCATTATCATCAATCAACCGCAATATACACGTTCTGTTTTAATAAATGACAGGGCTTCTCACGTTATCAACACAAACGTTTTCCATTTTCAAGTCGACCGCGACAACAAAAGACAGTATTTCACATGTCACTCTGACCAATCAATAACCACGGCAACAATAATGACTTCGGTACCGTCGTAAAGCTGATCCTGTCAGTGACATTTCCCTCCCTTTCACACTCCACACAGTTCAATTCACAGGGGGCTTTATGATGTCACAGAGGGGACAGACGGGGGTCACCAGGAAGTCAGACCCGGCTCCATCGCGTCGGCTGATTGGTTGAGGCCGACCCGTCGCCGACGGCGATGACCGGCGATTGGTGGAGGGCGACCTGTCGCCGACGGCGATGAACAATGGGAGGCCTGTGTTGCATCACAGAGGGATGAGTAATGTGGCCGGCACCAAAGGGCATTCAAATGACATTGTGGGAATAACAGAACTTATTGTCAAGAGTTTATACGGAACGGGATTTACCACCGCTTCCATCAATGTTTATTAGCTGTTTCCTATTTATAACTTTGTGAAAATCTGGTGTCTGTTCTGTGTGAGAGTTTCTGCATGTCTGCACCCCACACCACACACACACACACACTCCCCACTGACACACACACACACACACAGACAACCCCCCCCCCCCCCACACACACACACACACACACACACACACACACTCCCCACTGACACACACACATATAGAAACACACAGACACCCCCGCCCACACACACACACACACTGCCCACTGACACACACACACATAGAAACACACAGAAACCCCCGCCCACACACACACACACTGCCCACTGACACACACACACATAGAAACACACATACCCCCCCCCCCCCCCACACACACACACACACTTCCCACTGACACACACACACGCACACACAGACACCCCCCCCCCCCACACACACACACATTCCCTACTGACACACACACACTACCCCCCGAAACACAGACACAAAGACACACACAGACACACATATAGACACACAGACACACACAGAGACACACAGACACACACAGAGACACACAGAGACACAGAGAAACAGACACACAGACACAGACACACACAGACACACAGACATACACACAGAGAGATACACAGACACACAGACACACAGAGACACACAGAAACACATACACAGACACACACACAGACACACATATAGACACACAGACACACACAGAGACACACACAGACACACATATAGACACACATATAGACACACACAGACACACAGAGACACAGAGAAACAGACGCACAGACACACACAGAAAATACACACAGAGAGACACACAGACACACAGAGACACACAGAGACACACAGACACACACAGAGACACACAGAAACACATACACAGACACACACACAGAAACACATACACAGACACACACACAGAGACTCACAGCCATACACAGACACACACAGAGACACACACACCCCACACACTGTAGAGAAGTCAAAAGCATGTGACTTAAGACAGGTGTGTGTGACAGGCTTATATCTGCGTGTAAATCACCAGGAGAACTCTACATCAGCAGGAAGGAGACACCCCGACAACAGCCTGAAACGCTCTCTAGGGGTGAGATGTAGTTTAAGGAGAAAGAGGGGAAAACCCACATTCACACATGGCTCAGAGGACATGGGGATGGTTTATCTTACTATCCAACACAATACGACTGGTGTCTGGGTCACAGGAGGAGTGTAAAGGAAACGCTCGGCGCACGATCTTTAAAACATGTTGTAGTGCCACAGTTATCTGGGAAACAGTTTTGCCCGAAAAACCCACCAGTTTACAAACAAAACATGTAACGGCCTCACAGTGAAAACAGAGATTACAACGTTAACCTGTTAGAGCTCTAGGGGCGCTATTTCATTTTTGGATAAAAAACGTTCCCGTTTTAAGCGCGATATTTTGTCACGAAAAGATGCTCGACTATGCATATTCTTGACAGTTTTGGAAAGAAAACACTCTGAAGTTTCAGAATCTGCAAAGATTTTGTCTGTAAGTGCCCCAGAACTCATTCTACAGGCGAAACCAAGATGATGCATCACCCAGGAGTTAGCAGAATTTCTGAAGCTCTGTTTTCCATTCTCTCCTTATATGGCTGTGATTGTGCAACGAATGAGCCTACACTTTCTGTCGTTCGCCCAAGGTCTTAGCAGCATTGTGACGTATTTGTAGGCATATCATTGGAAGATTGACCATAAGAGACTACATTTTCCAAGTGTCCGCCTGGTGTCCTGCGTCGAATTCGGTGCGCAATTGCCAGCTGCTTCTACTTTACCATTTGATTCAGGGGAGAAAGCATGTGTCCAAGAACGATGTATCAATGAAGAGATATGTGAAAAACACCTTGATGATTGATTCTAAACAACGTTTGCCATGTTTTCAGTCGATATTATGGAGTTAATTTGGAAAAAAGTTTGCGTTTTGAGGACTGAATTTATGGATTTTTTTTGGTAGCCAAATGTGATGTATAAAACGGAGCTATTTCTAATACACAAGGAATCTTTTTGGAAAAACTGAGCATCTGCTATCTAACTGAGAGTATCCTCATTGAAAACATCTGAAGTTCTTCAAAGGTAAATTATTTTATTTGAAGGCTTTTATGTTTTTGTTAATGTTGCGTGCTGGATGCTAACGCTAATGCTAACGCTAAATGCTAACGCGAAATGCTAACTCTAGCTAGCTACTTTTACACAAATTATTGTTTTCCTATGGTTGAGAAGCATATTTTGAAAATCTGAGATGACAGTGTTGTTTACAAAAGGCTAAGCTTGAGAGATGGCATATTTATTTCATTTCATTTGCGATTTTCATAAATAGTTAACGTTGTGTTATGCTAATGAGCTTGCTGATAGATTTACACAATCCTGGATACAGGGGTTTTTTCATAGCTAAACGTGACGCAGAAAACGGAGCGATTTGTCCTAAACAAATAATATTTCAGGAAAAACTGAACATTTGCTATCTGAGAGTCTCCTCATTGAAAACATCTGAAGTTCTTCAAAGGTAAATGATTTTTTTGAATGCTTTCTGTTTTTTTGTGTAAATGTTGCCAGCTGAATGCTAATGCTAAATGCTACGTTAGCCATCAATACTGTTACACAAATGCTTGTTTTGCAATGGTTGAGAAGCATATTTTGAAAATCTGAGATGACAGTGTTGTTAACAAAAGGCTAAGCTTGAGAGCTAGCATATTTATTTCATTTCATTTGCGATTTTCATGAATAGTTAACGTTGCGTTATGGTAATGAGCTTGAGTCTGTATTCACGAACCCGGATCCGGGATGGGGAGATCAGAAAGGTTAAGGAAACCAAGGCCCCGGGATTCATTGTGATCAATGAAACCAAGGCCCCGGGAATCAATGTGATCAATGAAACCAAGGCCCCGGGATTCAATGTGATCAATGAAACCAAGGCCCGGGATTCATTGTTTTAAAGGCAATGTCCAATTGAGGCGGTATATGCAGTGTTTACCGTGAATGCTGTCTCTCCACCACGCGGGAACATTGCCTTTAAAAGCCGCATTGCCTATTACCCATGATCGGATTGAATCCCCGACCAAATATGGTTCACTGTTTGGGAACCTGGTAGCCTGGTCCCAGATCTGTTTGTGCTATCATTCCTATTCTTTGTCTGGTATTACAAGGAGTGGCATGATGACACAAACAGACTGCTACCCAGGCTAGAAACCTGGCAGAAACGATAGCTGTGCTTGTACAAAGACACATTTATAACAAGCAGGCATCTTTAGTGCACAGTGTGTTGGATAGAGCAGATGCCTGCTGCTATCTGCTGGCTGCTCTTGGAGGTAGCATAGCCTGCACAGAGAATGAGGAATGTACAAACGTGTACTTCTATGTGTACACCCAATATGTTCTTCGTTTCAGCCATAATTGATGTCCGTTCTAGTCAGTCTAACTCTATGTCATACCCACTCAGAGGCCACCTGCCCAGCACAGGTTCACTCCTGAACTACGTCTATGGGTACAATCAAAATGGCTGCCGGTCTAGTCATCATGGAACATTGACTTGATTCCAATATACTAAAAACAATATGTAAAATTCTACAGGCCGTCATTGTAAATAAGAGTTTGTTCTTAACTGACTTGCCTTGATAAATAAAGGTCAAATAAAAATAAAAAAAATCAAGTAAAAATAGCACCTCATACCTGCCCAGAAAGAATTACAGGCATCGACTTGAACAGGAATGTCCGTTCTAGTAAATAGAAATTGTAGTGACTGTTCTAGTAATCACCCCCTCACAGGCCACCTGCCCAGGCACAAGTACCGTCCTCCGGCTGCCAAGGCTTTAATGGGGGTTCAAAATGTCAACCGGGGGATGACTGTACGTTTCCAGAACGAACACCAGCCTCCAAAACTTACCTCAGATCTTTACGACCTAGCTAGTCAGTCGGCTAATTTATGCTGAAAAGAGGAGATGTTAAAATAGCTTCTCCGACCTGTCAGGGAAGCAAAATATAATGAATTAATTACAGTTTGGCGGAATGAAATGCGTTCCTACGTCAGTTGCCTCCTGCTCCCCCGGTCACTTTGTCATACCGAGGCACTCTTACAAATTGAGGTAGCCGTTCTGTCCAGAGCTATCCTCTGCTGGCCGGCTGCCCTTAACCGTTAATCACCGTGGCAGCTTTTAAGTGTGGGCCAAGCGTGGTCATCTGCTGCTGCAGAGGTGTAACTTTATGACAAAATGACTTCACGGGCATTCGGGGTATGTGTTTGGGTAGGACTGAAAATAAACAGAGAGGAGGAAGGGACAGGGGTCTACGGGGGATGAGGAGAAGAGGGTGAAACGCAAGGCGAGCTGCTCTCTCCGGAAAGAGATTTATGGGAGATGTTCATGACATGGCAGCAGTTCAGCTATTCTCTCTCTCTCTCTCTCTCTCTCTCTCTCTCTCTCTCTCTCTCTCTCTCTCTCTCTCTCTCTCTCTCTCTCTCTCTCTCTCTCTCTCTCTCTCTCTCTCTTCTCTCTCTCTCTCTCTCTCTCTCTCTCTCTCTCTCTCTCTCTCTCTCTCTCTCTCTCTCTCTCTCTCTCTCTCTCTCTCTCTCTCTCTCTCTCTCTCTCTCTCTCTCTCTCTCTCTCTCTCTCTCTCTCTCTCTCAGCCCCTGTCACTGTTTACCAAGGCCAGATCTCATAGGATCTTAAAGGGAGAGTCCAGTAATAACATATGAACCTCCTCATATGACTACCTAGATGATACTCTATGGAGTCAGCAATACTAGTTGATACTTGTTGTTGATAGGTACAGCTTAGTGATATCCTTGTTGGGTGGGGACAGCTTAGTGATATCCTTGTTGGGTGGGGACAGCTTAGTGATATCCTTGTTGGGTGGGTACAGCTTAGTGATATCCTTGTTGGGTGGGTACAGCTTAGTGATATCCTTGTTGGGTGGGTACAGCTTAGTGATATCCTTGTTGGGTGGGTACAGCTTAGTGATATCCTTGTTAGGTGGGTACAGCTTAGTGATATCCTTGTTAGGTGGGTACAGCTTAGTGATATCCTTGTTGGGTGGGTACAGCTTAGTGATATCCTTGTTGGGTGGGTACAGCTTAGTGGTATCCTTGTTGGGTGGGGACAGCTTAGTGATATCCTTGTTGGGTGGGGACAGCTTAGTGATATCCTTGTTGGGTGGGGACAGCTTAGTGATATCCTTGTTGGGTGGGTACAGCTTAGTGATATCCTTGTTGGGTGGGGACAGCTTAGTGATATCCTTGTTGTGTGGGGACAGCTTAGTGATATCCTTGTTGTGTGGGTACAGCTTAGTGATATCCTTGTTGGGTGGGTGCAGCTTAGTGATATCCTTGTTGGGTGGGTACAGCTTAGTGATATCCTTGTTGTGTGGGTACAGCTTAGTGATATCCTTGTTGGGTGGGTACAGCTTAGTGATATCCTTGTTGGGTGGGTGCAGCTTAGTGATATCCTTGTTGGGTGGGTACAGCTTAGTGATATCCTTGTTGGGTGGGTACAGCTTAGTGATATCCTTGTTGGGTGGGTACAGCTTAGTGATATCCTTGTTGGGTGGGTGCAGCTTAGTGATATCCTTGTTGGGTGGGTGCAGCTTAGTGATATCCTTGTTGGGTGGGTACAGCTTAGTGATATCCTTGTTGGGTGGGTACAGCTTAGTGATATCCTTGTTGGGTGGGTACAGCTTAGTGATATCCTTGTTGGGTGGGTGCAGCTTAGTGATATCCTTGTTGGGTGGGTACAGCTTAGTGATATCCTTGTTGGGTGGGTACAGCTTAGTGATATCCTTGTTGGGTGGGGACAGCTTAGTGATATCCTTGTTGGGTGGGGACAGCTTAGTGATATCCTTGTTGGGTGGGGACAGCGTAGTGATATCCTTGTTGTGTGGGTACAGCTTAGTGATATCCTTGTTGGGTGGGGACAGCGTAGTGATATCCTTGTTGTGTGGGTACAGCTTAGTGATATCCTTGTTGGGTGGGTACAGCTTAGTGATATCCTTGTTGGGTGGGGACAGCTTAGTGATATCCTTGTTGGGTGGGTACAGCTTAGTGATATCCTTGTTGGGTGGGTACAGCTTAGTGATATCCTTGTTGGGTGGGTACAGCTTAGTGATATCCTTGTTGGGTGGGTACAGCTTAGTGATATCCTTGTTGGGTGGGTGCAGCTTAGTGATATCCTTGTTGGGTGGGTACAGCTTAGTGATATCCTTGTTGGGTGGGTACAGCTTAGTGATATCCTTGTTGGGTGGGGACAGCTTAGTGATATCCTTGTTGGGTGGGGACAGCTTAGTGATATCCTTGTTGGGTGGGGACAGCGTAGTGATATCCTTGTTGTGTGGGTACAGCTTAGTGATATCCTTGTTGGGTGGGGACAGCGTAGTGATATCCTTGTTGGGTGGGGACAGCTTAGTGATATCCTTGTTGGGTGGGGACAGCGTAGTGATATCCTTGTTGTGTGGGTACAGCTTAGTGATATCCTTGTTGGGTGGGTACAGCTTAGTGATATCCTTGTTGTGTTAAATATTATGAACATGGTAAGACCCCGGTTAGCGTACTCCAAATAGTATCCCTAAATCACCAATGATCTCTCTATACCTCTCTGTCTCTCTCTCTGTCTCTCTCTCTGTCTCTCTGCACCTCTGTCTCTCTGCACCTCTCTGTCTCTCTGCACCTCTCTGTCTCTCTACACCTCTCTGTCTCTCTCTCTCTCTCTCTCTCTCTGTCTCTCTCTCTCTCTCTGTCTCTCTCTCTCTCTGTCTCTCTGTCTCTCTGTCTCTCTCTCTCTCTGCACCTCTCTGTCTCTCTGCACCTCTCTGTCTCTCTACACCTCTCTGTCTCTCTCTCTCTCTGTCTCTCTCTCTCTCTCTCTGTCTCTCTGCACCTCTCTGTCTCTCTCTCTTTCTCTCTCTCTCTCTGCACCTCTGTCTCTCTCTCTCTCTGTCTCTCTGTCTCTCTACACCTCTCTGTCTCTTTGCTTCTCTCTCTTTCCCTCTCTGCCCTCCCTTTCTCTTTCTCACTCCAACAAGTGTGTGTGACCAAATTTATAGTTTTACTGTCACCCCAGTGGAATTATTCTTGTGGTGTATAATGACTTCTGGCATTGTCCTGGCAGTGTCTGAAGGAGAGGACTACGGGGTCTGCTGTACCTCCTGCCTGAATAATGTTCCTGTGCTCAGCCAGTAAAACAGTAAAAATCATTATGATACATCCCAAATGGCACCCTATTCCCTATATAGTGCACTACTTGTGATGACCACCCACAGGACCCTGGTTAAAATTAGTGCACTATATAGGGAATAGGGTGCCATTTGGGATGTAGCCACAGACTCCTCGTCTAAACAGGAAGTGCACCAGCGAAGAGGAGGGCAAGCTGACCTGGACACAGACAACTTCCTTTCTAGAATATTCCAGACAGCTGTTGTCTTTAGATGGTGGGGGGGGGGGGGGGGGGGGGGGGGGGGTAGGGTGTGTGTGTGTGTGTGTGTGTGTGTGTGTGTGTGTGTGTGTGTGTGTGTGTGTGCGTGCGTGTGTGTGTGTGTGTGTGTGTGTGTGTGTGTGTGTGAGAGTGTGTGTGAGAGTGTGTGTAAGTGTGTAAGTGTGTGTGTCTACTGCACCCTAAAGTAGTCTCCTCTCCAGATGGGGTCTCACTTAGCATTAAAAATAAAATAAATCATCAAACGCTCAGAGTTCATTAGGAACGGGGATGCATTTTTTTTGCATATCAGTGAATTTAGGTGATTTACAACCGGTGACGTGTGTTGACATGGCTGCTTCTGCAGGGAAAATGGCAAATGTAGGGGAATATTTAGTAGTTTTTGGCTTGTGTGTTATAGCACTTAGTGCTGATCAGCCTCATCTATCACACGTCGGCTATCTGTTATTGTCCAGGATACTGTCTCACCGTTTCACACCAGAATTGACCTTTCGCTCTTTTCCATGTGGAGTCTATTGATCACGTTCGTTAGAAAGCAGTCTGGTGTGTTTATCTTCCTCTGGTAAGTTGAATGAACACTGTTGTCTAGTGTGTATTCAGGCCAAACGAGTCAGACGACAGTCCTGCACGCATGTATGTAGGGTGTCGCACACACACTACCTCACCTCTGATTAGGAGAGGGACCAGACAGGAGCAGAGACACTACCTCACCTCTGATTAGGAGAGGGACCAGACAGGAGCAGAGACACTACCTCACCTCTGATTAGGAGAGGGACCAGACAGGAGCAGAGACACTACCTCACCTCTGATTAGGAGAGGGACCAGACAGGAGCAGAGACACTACCTTTAACACCAGTATTTCTACACCAGTATTTCTATACCAGTAGACACACCAGTATTTCTACACCAGTATTTCAACACCAGTATTTCTACACCAGTATTTCTACACCAGTAGACACACCAGTATTTCTACACCAGTATTTCTACACCAGTAGACACGCCAGTATTTCCACACCAGTAGAAACACCAGTATTTCTACACCAGTAGACACGCCAGTATTTCTACACCAGTAGACACACCAGTATTTCTACACCAGTATTTCTACACCAGTATTTCTACACCAGTAGACACACCAGTATTTCTACACCAGTAGAAACACCAGTATTTCTACAGCAGTATTTCTACACCAGTAGACACACCAGTATTTCTACACCAGTATTTCTACACCAGTAGACACACCAGTATTTCTACACCAGTAGAAACACCAGTATTTCTACACCAGTAGAAACACCAGTATTTCTACACCAGTATTTCTACACCAGTATTTCTACACCAGTAGACACACCAGTATTTCTACACCAGTAGAAACACCAGTATTTCTACAGCAGTATTTCTACACCAGTAGACACACCAGTATTTCTACACCAGTAGACACACCAGTATTTCTACACCAGTAGAAACACCAGTATTTCTACACCAGTAGAAACACCAGTATTTCTACACCAGTAGAAACACCAGTATTTCTACACCAGTAGAAACACCAGTATTTCTACACCAGTAGAAACACCAGTATTTCTACACCAGTAGAAACACCAGTATTTCTACACCAGTAGAAACACCAGTATTTCTACACCAGTATTTCTACACCAGTAGAAACACCAGTATTTCTACACCAGTAGAAACACCAGTATTTCTACACCAGTATTTCTACACTAGTAGACACACCAGTATCTCTTCTTGCACATCATCATCTGCTCAACCATCACTTCAGTGTTAATTTTCTAAATTGTAATTATTTCACCTCTATGGCCTACTTATTGCCTTACCCCTCTAATCTTCTACATTTGCACACACTGTATATAGATTTTTCTATTGTGTTATTAACTGTACATTTGTTTATTCCATGATAGATGTATGTAGGCTATAGAGATAGACCAGTACATATGGATGTACTGTATGTAGGCTATAGAGATAGACCAGTACATATGGATGTACTGTATGTAGGCTATAGAGATAGACCAGTACATATGGATATACTGTATGTAGGCTATAGAGATAGACCAGTACATATGGATGTACTGTATGTAGGCTATAGAGATAGACCAGTACATATAGATGTACTGTATGTAGGCTATAGAGATAGACCAGTACATATAGATGTACTGTATGTAGGCAATAGAGATAGACCAGTACATATGGATGTACTGTATGTAGGCTATAGAGATAGACCAGTACATATAGATGTACTGTATGCAAGCTATAGAGATAGACCAGTACATATAGATGTACTGTATGTAGGCAATAGAGATAGACCAGTACATATGGATGTACTGTATGTAGGCTATAGAGATAGACCAGTACATATAGATGTACTGTATGTAGGCAATAGAGATAGACCAGTACATATAGATGCACTGTATGTAGGCAATAGAGATAGACCAGTACATATATATGTACTGTATGTAGGCTATAGAGATAGACCAGTACATATGGATGTACTGTATGTAGGCTATAGAGATAGACCAGTACATATGGATGTACTGTATGTAGGCTATAGAGATAGACCAGTACATATGGATATACTGTATGTAGAATATATCTGTATGTTCGTCCCTGTTTTAATGAACTGTCTTAATTAAATCAATTTCCTAACAACTTTGGTTGGTATGGCGATAAAGTTTTTAAATCTTGAATCTACAGCCAGGACAACAGTGACTTTTACATCCACACCTTAAGGCATGACAGATATGTTGTAACTGACATGATACATGTTCCAGTAGGCTGCTGGGTTCTGTACTGAGGACCCCACAAGTCTGCATGTTCCCTCTCATATACTCTCTGCCTTATAAACAATACTCTCTGCCTTATAAACCATACTCTCTGCCAGATAAACAATACTCTCTGCCTTACAAACCATACTCTCTGCCATACAAACCATACTCTCTGCCATACAAACCATACTCTCTGCCTTATAAACCATACTCTCTGCCTTAAAAACCATCTCTCTGCCATACATACCATACTCTCTGCCTTATAAACCATACTCTCTGCCTTATAAACCATACTCTCTGCCTTATAAACCATACTATCTACCTTATAAACCATACTCTCTACCTTATAAACCATACTCTCTGCCTTATAAACCATACTCTCTGCCTTATAAACCATACTCTCTGCCTTATAAACCATCTCTCTGCCATACATACCATACTCTCTGCCTTATAAACCATACTCTCTGCCTTATAAACCATCTCTCTGCCATACATACCATACTCTCTGCCTTATAAACCATACTCTCTGCCTTATAAACCATCTCTCTGCCATACATACCATACTCTCTGCCTTATAAACCATACTCTCTGCCTTATAAACCATACTCTCTGCCATACATACCATACTCTGTCATATAAATCATACTCTCTGCCTTATAAACCATACTCTCTGCCTTATAAACCATACTCTCTGCCATACATACCATACTCTGCCTTATAAACCATACTCTCTGCCTTATAAACCATCTCTCTGCCATACATACCATACTCTGCCTTATAAACCATACTCTCTGCCTTATAAACCATACTCTCTACCTTATAAACCATACTCTCTACCTTATAAACCATCTCTCTGCAATACATACCATACTCTGTCATATAAATCATACTCAATGCAAAATACACCATACTTTCTGTGTGTGTGTGTGTGTGTGCGTGTGTGTGTGTGTGTGTGTGTGTGTGTGTGTGTGTGTGTGTGTGTGTGTGTGTGTGTGTGTGTGTGTGTGTGTGTGTGTGTATTATTGGGTATGGGGTAGTTTGAGTTGTTGATTCATCGTTCCGTTTGCATGTTTAGCAGTGTGTGTTAAAACGTGTTGCTTATTTATTCACGCCTTGTCAGTGTTCACTTCCGGTGGCTCACCACAACGTTCTGCCCCTAGCTAGTGTCGACCACCTGATTGGGAGAGAGACAGATTATACACTCCTAAAGGGTTCTGCGGTTGTTCCCATAGGAGAACCCTTTTTGCTTCCAGGTAGAATCCTTTTCAGTTCCAGGTATAACTATTTGGGGTTCTATGTAGAACCCTCTCTGGAAAGGGTTCTACATGGAACTCAAAAGGGTTCTACCTGGAACCAAAAAGGTTATTCAAAGGGTTCTCTTTTATGTTCTAGATAGCACATTTTTTTCTAAGAGTGTAGCACACCTGTGTGATTTAGGGCTGGACTCAATTCTACTGAACCAGGCTTGCGCTGGGCTGAGCTGGGGTGAGCTACAAAATGCCTGGGCTAAAGAGCTGGGACTGGTAAACTGGTCTGGGTTGATCTGAGGCTAGGAGTTGAGATGGTAAACTGTTCTGGGTTGATCTGAGGCTAGGAGTTGAGATGGTAGACTGGTCTGGGTTGATCTGAGGCTAGGAGTTGAGATGTTAGACTGGTCTGGGTTGATCTGAGGCTAGGAGTTGAGATGGTAGACTGGTCTGGGTTGATCTGAGGCTAGGAGTTGAGATGGTAGACTGGTCTGGGTTGATCTGAGGCTCGGAGTTGAGATGTTAGACTGGTCTGGGTTGATCTGAGGCTAGGAGTTGAGATGGTAGACTGGTCTGGGTTGATCTGAGGCCAGGTAGAGTTGGACAGGGTTGGTGGTGAACAGGCTGATGACTGGGAGGATTACAGAGGGAGTTGTGTGTCCACTGGAATCCTGTGCTGACAGAGTGAGCTTACCAACCCTCCCGCCATGCCACGCCTCACACACCGGGACCCATTGATGGCCAACACTGAACAAGGAGAGAGATGAGAGGGAGAAGAATGGGATGACTGTGGTTCAGTTGAGCAGAGAGAGGGGGAGAGGGAGAAGGAGAGAAGGGGAAGGTGATAAGGAAAGAGAGGGGGCGAGAGAGAGAGAGAGAGGGAATGAGGGATGAAGCAAGGGAAAGAGAGGGATGATTGTCTGTCTGTCTGTCCCTAAGCCTGTGACTGTCAATGACTGTCTTATTGAATTCAAGATAGAGCCGCAGCCATTGTTCCCCATCACCACAATGAGCGTGTTGACTCATAACTCTGAACCCATCCCTCACAGAGCTTGTGTGTGTGCTATTATTAACCTGTCAGGGACGAGGGAAAACACACTCATTTACGTATTACTCAACCTTCTCAAATTAAAGAGAGGAGCTCTGATGACAACCCTAACACCACCTATCTAAAGGCTCACCATCCGTCTCCTGGGGGGGTGAAAGACGAACCAGAAGAACACACACATTGAGTTCAGAGCACCGTAATTATACAAAGACCACATCACCCAACCTTTCAAAGCTAAACCAACACAGCGGGGATGTTGTCAACCGCTGAGGTCAGGTGGATCAGACATTATCACATCCCCTGTGAGTGGAAAGACTAATTCAGTTTTCATGACTTTCACTTTGTCTGTTCTACCTTGAAAGACACCTAATGCAAATATGACAGTGTAAATACGTCCTGTTCTTTATAATACTGTATAATACTGTATGATACTGTATGATACTGTATAATACTGTATGATACTGTATAATACTGTATGATACTGTATAATATTGTATGATACTGTATAATACTGTATAATACTGTATGATACTGTATGATACTGTATAATACTGTATGATACTGTATAATACTGTATAATACTGTATGATACTGTATGATACTGTATAATACTGTATGATACTGTATGATACTGTATGATACTGTATAATACTGTATGATACTGTATAATACTGTATGATACTGTATAATACTGTATGATACTGTATGATACTGTATAATACTGTATGATACTGTATGATACTGTATAATACTGTATAATACTGTATGATACTGTATAATACTGTATGATACTGTATGATACTGTATGATACGCACTGGGTACTGCTTTACATATCGGCTTAGCATTTAAAGTTGTAAATGATTTAATACTGAGTATGTGAGACCTGTGTTTCTCTGTCAATGTAAAACGCAATGGCAGGTTCAACTTTTATCCTCCACAGTTACGTGTCTGAGGTTTCTAATGTCAACTAATGGAAAAGTGTTTTTAGTATAAAAACTGTTAGGGGATTGTATTAATGGTTCAGAGAGAAAAATTCTGGCATAAATCAGGGACCCTATCTACCCCCGACACACACACACACACACACACACACACACACACACACACACACACACACACACACACACACACACACACACACACACACACCAAACTGGGGTTAATAGAAGTTCAGCTAAAGATTTATTTGAATGGCTCTATTATAATTTCACTAAATTAAACAAAATGTCCTCTTTGTTGAGACCAACCATTAAATTATTCCACATCTGTCCTGGAAACTAGAAAGTGTCACGACATTTTTATTTATTTATCTGGGCTGATTTAAAGCTCTGTTGTTTTGCCGAAGCAGGACTTTAAAAAGGTCCAGTCCAGGAGACGAGAGCAGGAATATTGGACGTGGAATCGAGGACATTTTCCTCTGTCGCTGATCACTTCTTTCAGACAAACAGCAGCCGACACTGTAGTCCATCTGCACGACCTCTAAACCCATCGAGGTCCTTTGATTTGCCTTTCAGTGTGGATCCAAATGAATTATGGAAACGTTACGGACATGAAAACAGAGATAAGAAGACAAATAAAAGAGGGAGATTCTCAGACAAATGAACACCTGGCGGGAAAAACATCTCTACACGTCAACAAAGAGGACTCATCCAGGCATTGATACTGGGAAATCTTCCTGCTCCATCGCCTTATGTCTCAGATGAGGCGTGCTGGTCTAGGATCAGGTCCACCCTGGTCCATATCATCTTATTCACTATTATCTAAAATGCCAAACTGATCCTGGATCAGCACTCCTACTCGAAGACGTTTGATACATACAGGCCAATATTTACAGAATATAGCCCCCCCTTCCCATGAAGAACTTTACTATACTGGTACCGTCTCATATCATGTTTATTAGAAGATTAGCAGTTAATTATACAACCTTGTCACAGTCTCTAATAAGATCTGACTGTTTTCCAACAGGAAGTGTAGATGAAAGAGTGAGTCCACAGCCATAAAACAGGTGGAACATTGTTGAGAACACATTGTGGGGCCAGCCGGTCGGGCTCTGCCCTTCATCCAAGACAGAGAACGTCAATTACGGTACGGGATGAAATGCTTGAGGAACACGCACACACACACGCGCACACACACACACACTAGTGAAAGCATGCTTGCCGTCCATACAGAGGAGCCTAGGAATGTGTGTTTTGCAGGTATTGGCTGCGATTGGCCAGCCCGTCCACACACGCACACGCTCCGACCTGAGCTGCCCGTCGTACTGTTGAAAATAGAACCAAATCTGTGCTGCAGGTGCCAGGGTTCATCAACATGAAAAGGAGCGTCTCATGTGGGTAACGTAGCAGTCTCTCGCTGATTGTTAGTCACTCTGGATAAGAGCGTCTGCTAAATGACTGAGAGGTCAAATGTAAACTTGATATTTCCCAACATGCACAGGGTCTGGTATGCAGTGGTGTACAGTACTTATGTAAAAAATACTTGAAATACTACTTACTACTTAGTTGGTTTGGGGGGTATTTATACTTGACTTTAATATTTATATCTTTGACAACTTTAGCTTTTACTTGACTAAATTCCTGAATAAAATAGGTAGGATAGTAGGTTAATGAAAGTTCCATGTCTTGACGTCTGACAGGACAGTCTGGTGAGGACAGAAACATCCCAACGTTTTACATCCCTCAGATCATCTGCATGTCTGGACAGTTTTGGCAGAAGTTCAGTTGTCAGAAGAACAAAAACGAGAAACAGAAGAGTAAAAAAAAAACACTGGTCTGAAATGAATCCCAGGAGTTTTACAGTTTTTTTCGATTGCTAAACGACAGTGGGCACAACTGGAGTCACATGTGCAAAACTCTAACTACAGTCTGCACTACCAACAGTCACCTGAGCTAAACAGTTCACATCACCTGCAAAACTCATTCCAAGCAACACAACTCTTAACACATGGCTCAACACACGCTCAGTGCAGCCAAACACTATGCACAACCCTCACTGAGATAACACACACTGTCATTCAGAACACACTGAGAGTAAAAACACTAGCATCAAACACCAATACAGAAAATACAAACTTTTCATCTTTACAGTTTGAACAATTTCAGTGACTTCATACAAAGTAATATTTTCTTCAAAGAAAAGAGTGATATAATATAATATAATATCTGTGTAAATATTATATAATTGCAATACAAAATAGATTCCTGTAATGTTTTCATTTACTGTAAGGATGTAACTCTCACCTGTTTGCATGATGGAAAATTCGCATTACAGATGCCACTGTGGATCTTTGCAGATTGGGTTGAACCCTCAACCCTGCCTCTCTCAATGAGAGACCATGGTTCACGACATGGTCTATAAGTGTAACCCTTATTTCATCTGAAATAACAGCTCTTTGTCTTCTTTGTCTTCCTCCACGCATCCGCCCTCTCCCTGCCACCCTTCTCCCTCCACGAACCCATCTTCCTTGTTCCATTTCCAAAATGAGTCTTTCTGAGCTCTACCTATATATACTGTAATATGTGTGTGTGTTCACTAACAAGTCTAAAACAAGACACCTGCTTAGCCTTTCAGCTGAAATTGCAATCAGCAGTGTTTGAAAGGCACAAGGCTGAAATCTATTCCGTTTTGAATGTGTGGTTCACAGTTTTGACAGCAGTGTGTTACCATTTGAACAAAGTGCTGTAAATCCACAGTGTTGTGCAGGTTGTGGTTAAAGTCATGGGATAAGTGTGTAGAGTTTTGAAAACTGTGTTCAAGCAAAGAAAAACGAACTAGAGTTTGGTCCACATGAACTGCTGCTGTGCAGACTGTAGTTAGAGTTTTGCACACGTGACTCCAGTTGTGTCCACTGTCGTTTAGCAATTGAAAAAAACTGTAAGTTGGTTTTGTTGGGTATTTGTACTTGACTTTAATATTTATATCTTTGACAACTTTAGCTTTTACTTGACTAAATTCCTGAATAAAATAATAACAAATGCTTGTTTTGTATACTATATTTGAGTGTTGGACCGTGCTCCTGGCTATCCGAAAGTAATTACAACAAAAATAATAATTGTGCCATCTGGTTTGCTTAATATAAGGAATTTGAAAGGATTTAAACGTTTATTTATAGATACATAAGTAAACTTGAGCAATTATCTTTACTTTTACTCATGTACGACAATTGGACACTTTTTCCACCACTGCTGGTATGAGAAGATCACATCTATAGTCATCACCTTTAGCCTGGATCCCTCTGATGCTACTTACACCCAGATCCTCCATCACCGTTAGCCTGGATCATTCTGACGCTACTTACACCCAGATCCTCCATCACCGTTAGCCTGGATCCCTCTGATGCTACTTACACCCAGGTCTCCATCACCTTTAGCTTGGATCACTCTGATGCTACTTACACCCAGGTCTCCATCACCTTTAGCCTGGATCACTCTGATGCTACTTACACCCAGATCTTCCATCACCTTTAGCCTGGATCACTCTGATGCTACTTACACCCAGATCCTCCATCACCTTTAGCTTGGATCACTCTGATGCTACTTACACCCAGGTCTCCATCACCTTTAGCCTGGATCACTCTGATGCTACTTACAGCCAGATCCCCATCACCGTTAGCCTGGATCACTCTGATGCTACTTACACCCAGATCCTCCATCACCGTTAGCCTGGATCACTCTGATGCTACTTACACCCAGATCTTCCATCACCGTTAGCCTGGATCACTCTGATGCTACTTACAGCCAGATCCCCATCACCGTTAGCCTGGATCACTCTGATGCTACTTACACCCAGATCCTCCATCACCGTTAGCCTGGATCACTCTGATGCTACTTACACCCAGATCCCCATCACCTTTAGCCTGGATCACTCTGATGCTACTTACACCCAGATCCCCATCACCTTTAGCCTGGATCACTCTGATGCTACTTACACCCAGATCCCCATCACCTTTAGCCTGGATCACTCTGATGCTACTTACAGCCAGATCCCCATCACCGTTAGCCTGGATCACTCTGACGCTACTTACACCCAGATCTTCCATCAGCGTTAGCCTGGATCCCTCAGATGCTACTTACAGCCAGGTCCTCCATCACCTTTAGTCTGGATCACTCAGCTCCTACTTACACCCAGATCCTCCATCACGTTTAGCCTGGATCACTCTGATGCTACTTAACACTGACCGACCCAGCAACCACCTAGTAACACTGACCGACCCAGCAACTATCTAGTAACACTGACCGACCTAGCAACTATCTAGTAACACTGACCGACCCAGCAACTATCTAGTAACACTGACCGACCCAGCAACTATCTAGTAACACTGACCGACCCAGCAACCACCTAGTAACACTGACCAACCTAGCAACTATCTAGTAACACTGACCGACCCAGCAACCACCTAGTAACACTGACCAACCCAGCAACTACCTAGTAACACTGACCGACACAGCAACTATCTAGTAACACTGACCGACCCAGCAACCATCTAGTAACACTGACTGACACAGCAACTACCTAGTAACACTGACCGACCCAGCAACCACCTAGTAACACTGACCGACCCACCAACCACCTAGTAACACTGACCGACCCAGCAATCACCTAGTAACACTGACCGACACAGCAACTATCTAGTAACACTGACCGACCCAGCAACCACCTAGTAACACTGACCGACACAGCAACCATCTAGTAACACTGAACGAGGAAGAAAACGGTCTTTCCAGAGTCATATGTGTTTGACAACAGCTGATAATCAGCTGATAATGAGATAAGTGGATGAGATAAGGGGATGAGATAAAGGGATGAGAGAAGGGGACGAGATAAGGGGATGAGATAAGGGGATGAGATAAGGGGATGAGATAAGCGGATGAGATAAGGGGATGAGAAAAGGGGATGAGATAAGGGGATGAGATAAAGGGATGAGAGAAGGGGATGAGATAAGGGGATGAGATAAGGGGACGAGATAAGGGGACGAGATAAGGGGACGAGATAAGGGGACGAGACAAGGGGATGAGATAAGGGGATGAGATAAGGGGACGAGATAAGGGGATGAGACAAGGGGATGAGATAAGGGGACGAGATCAGGGGATGAGATAAGGGGATGAGATAAGGGGACGAGATAAGGGGATGATATAAGGGGATGATATAAGGGGATGAGATAAGGGGATGAGATAAGGGGATGAGATAAGGGGATGAGATAAGGGGATGAGATAAGGGGATGAGATAAGGGGATGAGATAAGGGGACGAGATAAGGGGACGAGATAAGGGGACGAGATAAGGGGACGAGACAAGGGGACGAGACAAGGGGACGAGATAAGGGGACGAGATAAGGGGACGAGATAAGGGGACGAGACAAGGGGACGAGATAAGGGGACGAGATAAGGGGACGAGATAAGGGGATGAGATAAGGGGACGAGATAAGGGGACGAGATAAGGGGATGATATAAGGGGATGATATAAGGGGATGAGATAAGGGGATGAGATAAGGGGATGAGATAAGGGGATGAGATAAGGGGATGAGATAAGGGGATGAGATAAGGGGATGAGATAAGAGGATGCGCTGTAACAAAACAAACAAGCGGCGCATTCTTAGAATGAGTGTTTCTAGTTTGGTGATATTTGTTCATTACTGTGTTAGTCTTTACTAAACATTACGTTGATGCTGTATTCTTAGAATGAGTGTTTCTAGTTTGGTGATATTTGTTCATTACTGTGTTAGTCTTTACTAAACATTACGTTGATGCTGTATTCTTAGAATGAGTGATTCTAGTTTGGTGATATTTGTTCATTACTGTGTTAGTCTTTACTAAACATTACGTTCTAAATAATGTGAGGTACTATTAGTACACAGTATGTCGTTTTAGTATGTAGTAGACAGTAGTAGCCTATTACCTCTATGACAACCAACTGGGCACAGACGTCAATTCAACGTCTATTCCACGTTGTGTCAACATAATGTCATTGAAACGACGTGGAAACAACGTTGATTCAACCAGTGTGTTCCCAGTGGGAAGCACTTCAACAACAAGTTGCGGTCAGGTAGAAAACACTCTCCAACTTTATTCCCTGACATCAGAGCTGGACCTTAGGGAGGCTAGGTTTATGTGCTGTGATTTCATTTATAGTTCGTATCTATCCCTCTTCCAGTATCTCAGCACCCTTACTTCGCCAAATGTCTCCTCCGTGGTTTTATGGGCTCAATCCGGGTCGTCTGCATCCCCTCTTTTAGTTACAAGGGCCATTAACAGCTAATGCTGTCCAGTGTTAAACTGTGCCGGGGCAATGAAACCCAGGACCCGCTTATCCCCTGCTGGAGTTACAGGACCTAAAATGGCCGCCAGAGGAACCTAAGACAGTGTGAAATAGCAGCGTCTGGACACTAATAGCAGTGCATTTAATCACTTCCATCTTGTGCCTTCGTAGGTGAGGCGGACTTGGTAGCAGACAGGCTATGTCAGACGTGATCCTCGACCACGCCAGAGGGTTTAGATCAGAGCCCTGTACTCAGTCTATACCCAGTGCACATCAGGGTTTCTGTAGTATGCGTTTTGTTTCTAATACTTTAGCTGTGCTTCCTTGAGCTTGTCTGGCACATTGGAACCAGTCGGAGAGTCCTGGAAGTGAAAACACTTCCTGGAAGTGAAAACACTGCCCTATTCAGGCAGACTCAATCAAACACTCAAAGTATTGGAAAGAGAAAGTCATATTTGAACCCGGTCTGACTCAGTTCTGAGTGCGGTACGGAAGAGCCGAACAGGTGACAGACACCGTGGGGAGAGTCTGGAGAGGGGACCTTCTGTCTGTATGTCTGTCTGTCTGTCTGTCTGTCTGTCTGTCTGTCTGTCTGTCTGTCTGTCTGTCTCTCTACTTTGAGGGGCAGGGCAGAGCCCGGGCACACAGAGGAAATGTTACGGAGGAGAGTGAGAAGGCGTGGGAGAAATGAGAGGTTAGTCAGTAGAACATACGGGTTGGGAGAAATGAGAGGTTAGTCAGTAGAACATACGGGTTGGGAGAAATGAGAGGTTAGTCAGTAGAACATATGGGTTGGGAGAAATGAGAGGTTAGTCAGTAGAACATACGGGTTGGGAGAAATGACAGGTTAGTCAGTAGAACATACGGGTTGGGAGAAATGACAGGTTAGTCAGTAGGACATATGGGTTGGGAGAAAGTCAGTCAGTACAGGCTGGTTGGAAGGATGCAGGTTAAAGGTCGGGCGGTGCTCGGCGGTCATCGTCACCGTCCTACTAGCCACTACCGATCCCTTTTCGTGTATCTGTTGGTTTTGTCTGATTGGTTGCACCTGTGTGTTGTTTAGTTAATTAGTGTCTGTATATAATGTAGGTTGTCCCACCCTTGTTTTGTGCGGGATTGTTTATGTTGTCATTCATTTCGTCTATCGGTGGTTTTGTGTTTCTTATTCTCCGGTTAGTCTGTTATCCTGTGTTGGATAATTTCACCCTGTGTGTGTTTGGGTTGATTGTGTTTGTTTTGTTCACCGGAGAATAAAACTTTAAATCGCTATCTGCTCTCTGCGCCTGATTCCACCCACCTTGATTAGACGTGACATCAACATTACGGCCAAATCCACCCAGGATATAATGTCCATTTTTCTTTGAGTTATGATCTTCAGTTAGTGTCTGAAGTTTGAAGACTCAACTCTTCCAGTACTGAAGGAAAGGCGTTCGACACTACGTTTTCCTTTAGTTTAGTGTTTGTTTCTGCGTCAGCTGTACAGCTGGTTCTTAACTGGTGATTCCTGTGTGTTACAGCTGGTTCTTAACTGGTGATTCCTGTGTGTTACACAGACTTCTGGACTGAGTTCCATTACACATCAATGTGTTTGTTTCTGCGTCAGCTGTAGAGTATAATGTTACAGCTGGTTCTTAACTGGTGATACCTGTGTGTTACAGCTGGTTCTTAACTGGTGATACCTGTGTGTTACAGCTGGTTCTTAACTGGTGATACCTGTGTGTTACAGCTGGTTCTTAACTGGTGATACCTGTGTGTTACAGCTGGTTCTTAACTGGTGATTCCTGTGTGTTATACAGACTTCTGGACTGAGTTCCATTACACATCAATGTGTTTGTTTCTGTGTCAGCTGTAGAGTATAATGTTACAGCTGGTTCTTAACTGGTGATTCCTGTGTGTTACAGCTGGTTCTTAACTGGTGATACCTGTGTGTTACACAGACTTATGGACTGAGTTCCATTATACATCAATGTGTTTGTTTCTGCGTCAGCTGTAGAGTATAATGTTACAGCTGGTTCTTAACTGGTGATACCTGTGTGTTACAGCTGGTTCTTAACTGGTGATACCTGTGTGTTACAGCTGGTTCTTAACTGGTGATACCTGTGTGTTACAGCTGGTTCTTAACTGGTGATACCTGTGTGTTACACAGACTTATGGACTGAGTTCCATTATACATCAATGTGTTTGTTTCTGTGTCGGCTGTAGAGTATAATGTTACAGCTGGTTCTTAACTGGTGATACCTGTGTGTTACAGCTGGTTCTTAACTGGTGATACCTGTGTGTTACACAGACTTATGGACTGAGTTCCATTATACATCAATGTGTTTGTTTCTGTGTCGGCTGTAGAGTATAATGTTACAGCTGGTTCTTAACTGGTGATACCTGTGTGTTACAGCTGGTTCTTAACTGGTGATACCTGTGTGTTACAGCTGGTTCTTAACTGGTGATTCCTGTGTGTTACAGCTGGTTCTTAACTGGTGATTCCTGTGTGTTACAGCTGGTTCTTAACTGGTGATACCTGTGTGTTACAGCTGGTTCTTAACTGGTGATACCTGTGTGTTACAGCTGGTTCTTAACTGGTGATTCCTGTGTGTTACACAGACTTCTGGACTGAGTTCCATTATACATCAATGTGTTTGTTTCTGTGTCAGCTGTAGAGTATAATGTTACAGCTGGTTCTTAACTGGTGATACCTGTGTGTTACAGCTGGTTCTTAACTGGTGATACCTGTGTGTTACAGCTGGTTCTTAACTGGTGATACCTGTGTGTTACACAGACTTCTGGACTGAGTTCCATTACACATCAATGTGTTTGTTTCTGCGTCAGCTGTAGAGTATAATGTTACAGCTGGTTCTTAACTGGTGATACCTGTGTGTTACAGCTGGTTCTTAACTGGTGATACCTGTGTGTTACAGCTGGTTCTTAACTGGTGATACCTGTGTGTTACAGCTGGTTCTTAACTGGTGATACCTGTGTGTTACAGCTGGTTCTTAACTGGTGATTCCTGTGTGTTACACAGACTTCTGGACTGAGTTCCATTACACATCAATGTGTTTGTTTCTGTGTCAGCTGTAGAGTATAATGTTACAGCTGGTTCTTAACTGGTGATACCTGTGTGTTACAGCTGGTTCTTAACTGGTGATTCCTGTGTGTTACACAGACTTATGGACTGAGTTCCATTATACATCAATGTGTTTGTTTCTGTGTCGGCTGTAGAGTATAATGTTACAGCTGGTTCTTAACTGGTGATACCTGTGTGTTACAGCTGGTTCTTAACTGGTGATTCCTGTGTGTTACAGCTGGTTCTTAACTGGTGATTCCTGTGTGTTACACAGACTTCTGGACTGAGTTCCATTATACATCAATGTGTTTGTTTCTGCGTCAGCTGTAGAGTATAATGTTACAGCTGGTTCTTAACTGGTGATACCTGTGTGTTACAGCTGGTTCTTAACTGGTGATACCTGTGTGTTACAGCTGGTTCTTAACTGGTGATACCTGTGTGTTACAGCTGGTTCTTAACTGGTGATTCCTGTGTGTTACACAGACTTCTGGACTGAGTTCCATTACACATCAATGTGTTTGTTTCTGTGTCAGCTGTAGAGTATAATGTTACAGCTGGTTCTTAACTGGTGATTCCTGTGTGTTACAGCTGGTTCTTAACTGGTGATACCTGTGTGTTACACAGACTTCTGGACTGAGTTCCATTACACATCAATGTGTTTGTTTCTGTGTCAGCTGTAGAGTATAATGTTACAGCTGGTTCTTAACTGGTGATTCCTGTGTGTTACAGCTGGTTCTTAACTGGTGATTCCTGTGTGTTACAGCTGGTTCTTAACTGGTGATTCCTGTGTGTTACAGCTGGTTCTTAACTGGTGATACCTGTGTGTTACACAGACTTCTGGACTGAGTTCCATTACACATCAATGTGTTTGTTTCTGCGTCAGCTGTAGAGTATAATGTTACAGCTGGTTATTAACTGGTGATTCCTGTGTGTTACAGCTGGTTCTTAACTGGTGATACCTGTGTGTTACAGCTGGTTCTTAACTGGTGATACCTGTGTGTTACAGCTGGTTCTTAACTGGTGATACCTGTGTGTTACAGCTGGTTCTTAACTGGTGATACCTGTGTGTTACACAGACTTATGGACTGAGTTCCATTATACATCAATGTGTTTGTTTCTGCGTCAGCTGTAGAGTATAATGTTACAGCTGGTTATTAACTGGTGATTCCTGTGTGTTACACAGACTTATGGACTGAGTTCCATTACACATCAATGTGTTTGTTTCTGTGAAAGTGACCAAGCTCAGTCCTACTATTGGAAGGCCAGCCCAAAAGTCAAATGTAACTCAAACTGTGGTTTAGTATGACCCTAACATTTAACAGGACTGTTTTAAATGGGAGCGTCTTAGGACACGAGGTTCAGTTTACCTCCATTACGCCTGAATTAAATACTGTATCTAAAAATTGCATTTTACACAGCCTTCGTACATGTTTTTGTGTCACCTGTCAAATATAAAACCAATATAAACAAGCATGGAAAAAATACCCTGGTGCCTATATCAGCCTGACGCTGGATCACAAAATGAAACCTGTACCACCTCTCATTTTTAAGTGCACAGTACACTGTGACAAGGTTAGCGATGGTTGGTTATAATGCAATCTAAAATTAGCTGAGAGGATTATTAAATCAAACTACAGGATATACAATCAGAGTTTAGAGATGCTAAGCTAACCCTTTATATCTAATGAGAAGTCATCAGCGTAAGCTAAAGCGTGTCCAAGAAAATATGCTAGCATGGCCTTCCTCAAATTCAATCTCTTCTTTCTTTATTCATTTACCGTTAGTAAATATAATACATCATTTCATTTGTCTTGTTTATTTCTGCATGATGTGTGTGTGTGTCTGTGTGTGTGTGTGTGTGTGTGTGTGTGTGTGTGTGTGTGTGTGTGTGTGTGTGTGTGTGTGTGTGTGTGTGTGTGTGTGTGTGTGTGTGTGTGTGCACGCCTGTGTGTGTGTGTTTGTTTCTGTGTGTCTGTGTTAAACGTGTGTTTGTGTGTGTGCCTGTGTGTGTGTGTGCGCGCCTGTGTGTGTGTTTGTTTCTGTGTGTCTGTGTTAAACGTGTGTGTGTGTGTGTGTTTGTGTGTGTGCCTGTGTGTGTGTGTGTGTGCGCCTGTGTGTGTGTTTGTTTCTGTGTGTGTCTGTGTTAAACGTGTGTGTGTGTGTGTGTGGGTGTGTGTGTATGCCCAGCTAGCACATGTGATTATTTGGAAGTTGTGGGAATGTACGTTTTTGGTTTCCCATTGGTTCTGGGAGCTAAGCCATAAGTTTACTGACAGGTTTTTTATATAGTTAAACCAAGCCTAGAAGTGTTATTGAAATTCTTATTGAAACATGTTCTCACAACGTTATTTAATTACCTTCAAATATCATATAATTCCTGTTCTCAGAACGATAATAAAATCTCCTAGGAAACTTTCAGGGAACCATAGTAAATACCTCGCTAGAGCCATAGTAAAACGTTCTCAGAACCTCCCTGGAACCATAGTAAAACGTTCTCAGAACCTCCCCGGAACCATAGTAAAACGTTCTCAGAACCTCCCCGGAACCATAGTAAAACGTTCTCAGAACCTCCCCGGAACCATAGTAAAACGTTCTCAGAACCTCCCCGGAACCATAGTAAAACGTTCTCAGAACCTCCCCGGAACCATAGTAAAACGTTCTCAGAACCTCCCCGGAACCATAGTAAAACGTTCTCAGAACCTCCCCGGAACCATAGTAAAACGTTCTCAGAACCTCCCTGGAACCATAGTAAAACATTCTCAGAACCTCCCCGGAACCATAGTAAAACGTTCTCAGAACCTCCCCGGAACCATAGTAAAACGTTCTCAGAACCTCCCTGGAACCATAGTAAAACGTTCTCAGAACCTCCCTGGAACCATAGTAAAACGTTCTCAGAACCTCCCTGGAACCGGGCCTCCCGAGTGGCGCAGTGAGATAAGACTTTAATAAAACTGTTAGCTTAGTTGAACTGTTTTGAAAGCCAAGCACTTTTAGGACACATGGAAATTCATTTGCTGAGGCATTAATCATGCAAACACATTTATTGTTTTATTGTGGCACAGTGTCAGTGAGATCTGAGTCTCTGACCTTCTGTTCTCCGTCCATGGAATTAGGCAACAGCGCCACCAAGATGGAGCTAGGATGCCATGTTGTTTTACTCATACGAAAATGTTACTCATACAGAGCTGTTAAATAAAGGTTAAATACAAAAATTAAAATAAACATTCTGAGAACAGAAGTGGAAATTTCACCTGTTCTGGGAAGGTGCATTTTTAGGTTGCAGGGAGGTTCTGAGAACGTTTTTCTATGGTTCCCTGAAAGAAAACTGCAGAAAATGTTACACTAAAGTACTGAAATTCCCACAGATGAACGTTGTTTCTTAATGTTCTCTGAACGTTTTGAGAACGTGACTTTAAATAGAACCATGAGGAAAACTGCAGAAAAAGTTATGCAGAAGTAATGAAATTCCCACAAAATAACCATTGAACGTTATGTGTTAGCTGGGTGTTCCGTGCACACGTGTGTCTTTCCCCTCTATTATATGATCAGTCCCTTTGGCAGGTTGGGGAGCACCAGTTGTCTCCTTGGCCTGGGGTTTATGGCCCACGTCTTTATTTCAGAGTCCGTTAATAGCCTTGAATCTCACATTGAGATGTTTAACAAGTCCCCGGGATTGGCCATGACAGATACATCAGTTTATTATGCGCTACCTTATGGGTCACTATATATACTTACTGGTTACGATGGGGCTAGGGCTGGAGGGGCTGGAGGGGCTAGGTAACGATGGGGCTAGGGATGGAGGGGCTGGAGGGGCTAGGTAACAATGGGGCTAGGGCTGAAGGGGCTAGGTAATGATGGGGCTAGGATTGGAGGGGCTAAGTAACGATGGGGCTAGGGCTGGAGGGGCTGGTGCTGGAGGGGCTAGGGCTGGAGGGGCTGGTGCTGGAGGGGCTAGGGCTGGAGTGAATGGATGGCTAGGTAACGATGGGGCTAGGGCTGGAGGGGCTAGGGCTGGAGGGGCTGGAGGGGCTAGGTAATGATGGGGCTAGGGTTGGAGGGGCTAAGTAACGATGGGGCTAGGGATGGAGGGGCTGGTGCTGGAGGGACTAGGGCTGGAGGGGCTGGTGTTGGATGGGCTAGGTAATGATGGGGCTAGGGCTGGAGGGCTAGGGATGGAGGGGCCGGAGGGGCTAGGTAATGATGGGGCTAGGGCTGGAGGGGCTGGGGGGGCTAGGTAACGTTGGGGCTAGGGCAGGAGGGCTAAGTTACAATGGGGCTAGGCCTGGAGGGGCTGGAGGGGCTAGGTAACATTGGGGCTAGGGCTGGGGGGCTAGGTAACAATGGGGCTAGGGATGGAGGGGCTAGGGCTGGAGGGGCTGGAGGGGCTAGGTAATGGGGCTAGGGCTGGAAGGGCTAGGGCTGGAGGGGCTAGGTAACAATGGGGCTAGGACTAGAGGGGCTAGGTAACGATGGGGTTAAGAATGGAGTGGCTAGTCTAAGATGGGGCTCGGGATGGAGGGGCTAGGGCTGGAGGGGCTAGGGCTAAAGTGGCTAGATTAAGTTGGGGTTAGGGTTGGAGGGGCTAGGTAATGATGAGGCTAGGATTGGAGGGGCTAGGTATTTGTGGGGCTAGGGTTGGAGGGGCTAGGTAACGATGGGGCTAGGGTTGGAGGGGCTAGGTAACAATGGGGCTAGGGTTAGAGGGGCTAGGGAACGATGGGGCTAGGGTTGGAGGGGCTAGGTAACGATGGGGCTAGGGTTGGAGGGGCTAGATAATGATGGGGCTAGGGTTGGAGGGGCTAGATAATGATGGGGCTAGGGTTGGAGGGGCTAGATAATGATGGGGCTAGGGTTGGAGGGGCTAGGTAACGATGGGGCTAGGGTTAGAGGGGCTAGGGAACGATGGGGCTAGGGTTGGAGTGGCTAGGTAATGATGGGGCTAGGGTTAGAGGGGCTAGAGGTGGAGGGGTTAGGTAACGATGGGGCTAGGGTTAGAGGGGCTAGGGTTGGAGTGGCTAGGTAATGATGGGGCTAGGATTGGAGGGGCTAGGGTTGGAGTGGCTAGGTAATGATGGGGCTAGGGTTAGAGGGGCTAGAGGTGGAGGGGTTAGGTAACGATGGGGCTAGGGTTAGAGGGGCTAGGATTGGAGGGGCTAGAGGTGGAGGGGCTAGGTAACGATGGGGCTAGGGTTAGAGTGGCTAGGGTTAGAGGGGCTGGGATTACCATGCTTTTAATGCTACTGTACGGTCTGGGATCTGGGAACCTGTTCAATTGTCCTTATAATTCTGGGATCTGGGAATCTGTTCAATTGTCCTTTTAATTCTGGGATCTGGGAACCTGTTCAATTGTCCTTTTAATTCTGGGATCTGGGAATCTGTTCAATGTGGATGTCCTGTATTGTCAGTCCTTGCATCTAGAGAGCTGTGTATACATTTGAGAGTGGTCACATTTGTAGTTCCCTAGCCCCATCGCTCAGCATGGCTGGGCTACCATTTTTTGTGTTTTTTTCTTTCTTTGAATCCCAAACTGTAGCTTAAAGTTGGCTGGAGAAGGACATTGGATGTTTGGTCAGGATGATGATGAAGGTGTTGGCACGACATCACAGACAATCTGTCTGTCTGATAGGTCACAAAGAAAAACTATTAAAAACCATGTGCAGTTCCCATACCCACTGACGTTGACACACCAAATGTTATTTATGGACGATGTTTGTGGGTTTGACTCTGGGTTTGACTCTGGGTCTGACTCTGGGTCTGACTGTGTACAGCTGATGTTTATGTGGTTCTGACTCTGGTTCTGACTCTGTTTACGTGAGTCTGACTCTGTTTATGGCTGATGTTTATGTGGTTCTGACTCTGGTTCTGACTCTGTTTATGGCTGATGTTTATGTGAGTCTGACTCTGTTTATGGCTGATGTTTATGTGGTTCTGACTCTGTTTATGGCTGATGTTTATGTGGTTCTGACTCTGTTTATGGCTGATGTTTACGTGAGTCTGACTCTGTTTATGGCTGATGTTTATGTGGTTCTGACTCTGTTTATGGCTGATGTTTATGTGGTTCTGACTCTGTTTATGGCTGATGTTTACGTGGTTCTGACTCTGTTTATGGCTGATGTTTATGTGGGTCTGACTCTGTTTATGGCTGATGTTTATGTGGTTCTGACTCTGTTTACGGCTGATGTTTATGTTGGTCTGACTCTGGGTCTGACTCTGTTTACGGCTGATGTTTATGTGGGTCTGACTCTGTTTATGGCTGATGTTTATGTGGTTCTGACTCTGGGTCTGACTCTGTTTACGGCTGATGTTTATGTGGGTCTGACTCTGTTTATGGTTGATGTTTACGTGGTTCTGACTCTGTTTATGGCTGATGTTTATGTGGTTACGTGGTTCTGACTCTGCCCAGAATCAGCTATAGTATGAGTACTCAACATGATATCAAAATGATAATTTGAACGATGTTTTGAGGCTATCCAGTGTTTGTTTGCATTTACATTATTTACAAACATTGGAGTAAAACAAGGTTATATGTCAGTTGAACTAAGCTCATATGAGGCAATTATGAGTTATATTCATCAAGAATCAATAGATCAATAGGCTATAGATCAACTTAGCAACTAAGGATTCTAGAACAGAGTATTTGTACTCTGTTCCCAACCCATGTCTTTCTCTATGCTAGGAACATTTTAGGAGCATCCTTAAACTTTTGGCAAGACTAAACAGACATGTGAATGTTTGCATTGAGAACAGTCCAAACATTTTTACATTTAAATTAATTTGGCATGGATTCATGTGAAGTTCAGAGTTATAGCATGTAGTGACTTGCAACAGTAGAAACACATTTTGGTAGTGATTACAGCTGTGAGTCTTCTAGGGTAAGTCTCCTAAGAGCTTTACACACCTGGATTGGACAATATTAGCCCATTATACTTTTCACAATTCTTCAAGCTCTGTCAAGATGCTGGGGATAAATGGCTATAAATAAATGTTCAAGTGTTGCCATAGGAACAGGAACGTTCACTGTCTTCTTGAAATGCAACCCAGTGTAGATTTGGCTTTGTTTTGTAGGTTATTGTCCTGCTGAAAGGTGAAGCAGACTGAAGCAGGTTTTCCTCTAGGATTTTGCTTGTGCTCAGCTCCATCCTGTTTCTTTTTATCCTGAAAAACTCCCCAGTATTTGCTGATGTCATGCATACCCATACCATGATGCAGCCACCACCATGCTTGAAAATAAGGAGGCAGTTGCTCAGTGATGTGTTGTGTTGGATTTGCCCAAAACATAAAGCTTTGCATTTAGGATAAACAAAAAGTATATTACTTAGCCGTGTTGTTTTGCAATATTAATTTAGTGCCTTGTTGCAAACAAGATACATTTTTGTAATATTTTTTATTCTGTATATTTGCATTCTTCTTTTCACTCTGTCATTTAAGTCATTATTGTGGAGTCACAAAAATATTTTTTGATCCATCCTCAGTTTTCTCCCATCACAGCCATTGAACTCTTGTAACTTTTAAAATCACCAAGGGACTCATGGGAAAATCCCTGAGCAGTTGTTTCCTTCCTGTCCTGCATCTCAGTTCAGACGACTGCATCTTTGATGTGTCTGGGTGGTTTAATACTTCATCCACAGCATCGTTATTAACGTGACCGTATGCTTAAAGACATATTCAATGTCTGATTTGTAATTGTTACTTC
>NW_028322100.1:487500-490000 GCF_057628025.1 Oncorhynchus mykiss
TCTGTATGTGGGTGTTTCTGTATGTGTCTGTATGTGTCTGTATGTGGGTGTTTCTGTATGTGTCTGTATGTAGGTGTGTCTGTATGTGTCTGTATGTGGGTGTGTCTGTATGTGTCTGTATGTGGGCGTGTCTGTATGTGTCTGTATGTGTCTGTATGTGGGTGTTTCTGTATGTGTCTGTATGTAGGTGTGTCTGTATGTGTCTGTATGTGGGTGTGTCTGTATGTGTCTGTATGTGGGTGTTTCTGTATGTGTCTGTATGTGTCTGTATGTGGGTGTTTCTGTATGTGTCTGTATGTGTCTGTATGTGCCTGTATGTGTCTGCATGTGTCTGTATGTGTCTGTATGTGTCTGTGTGTGGGTGTGTCTGTATGTGGGTGTTTCTGTATGTGTCTGTATGTGTCTGTATGTGGGTGTGTCTGTATGTGGGTGTGTCTGTATGTGTCTGTATGTGGGTGTGTCTGTATGTGTCTGTATGTGCCTGTATGTGTCTGCATGTGTCTGTGTGTGGGTGTGTCTGTATGTGTCTGTATGTGTCTGTATGTGTCTGTATGTGGGTGTGTCTGTATGTGTCTGTATGTGGGTGTGTCTGTATGTGTCTGTATGTGGGTGTGTCTGTATGTGTCTGTATGTGAGTCCCGCACCTTGAAAGTGGCAGCTCTACCCTTTAGCTCAGTGCGAATGTTGCCTGTAATCCATGGCTTCTGGTTGGGGTGTGTACGTACAGTCACACGTTCCCTCAATGCACTTATTGATAAAACCAGTGACTGATGTGGTGTACTCCTCAATGCCATGTCCATTGTTCATGTTTCTTGGCCCAAGCAAGTCTCAATCTATCAATCAATCAAATGTATTTATAAAGCACTTCTTACATCAGCTGATGTGACAAAGTGTCATACAGAAACCCAGCCTAAAACCCCAAACAGCAAGCAATGCTGAGATGTAGAAGCACGGCGGCTAAGAAAAACTCCCTAGAAAGGCCAGAATCTAGGAAAAAACCTAGAGAGAAACCTAGAGAGGCTATGAGGTGTGGGCAGTCCTCTTCTGGCTGTGCCGGGTGGAGATTATAACAGAACATGTCCAAGATGTTCAAATGTTCATAGATGACCAGCATGGTCGAATAATAATAATCACAGTGGTTGTAGAGGGTGCAACAGGTCAGCACCAGGTCAGTAAATGTCAGTTGGCTTTTCATAGCCGATCATTCAGAGTATCTCTACCTCTCCTGCTGTCTCTAGAGAGTTGAAAACAGCAGGTCTGGGACAGGTAGCACGTCTGGTGAACAGGTCAGGGTTCCATAACCGCAGGCAGAACAGTTGAAACTGGAGCAGCAGCACGACCAGGTGGACTGGGGACAGCAAGGAGTCATCAGGCCAGGTAGTCCTAAGGAATGGTCCTAGGGCTCAGGTCCTCCTCCTCCGAGAGAGAGAATTAGAGAGAGCATACTTAAGTTCACACAGGACACAGGATAAGACAGGATAAATACTATATATAACAGACTGACCCTAGCCCCCCGATACATAAATTAATGCTGTATAAATACTGGAGGCTGAGACAGGAGGGGTCGGAAGACATTGTGGCCCCGTCCGACGATATCCCCGGACAGGACTAAACAGGCAGGATATAACCCCACCCACTTTGCCAAAGCACAGCCCCCACACCACTAGAGGGATATCTCTCCTTCTTATTTTTGTCCTTTAGTAGTGGTTTCTTTGCAGAAATTCTAATCAAATCCAACTTTATTTGTCACATTCGCCGAATACAACAAGTGTAGATGTTAGTGTGAAATGCTTACTTACAAGCCTTTTACCAACAATGCAGTTCAAGAAGAGTTTTAGAAAATATTTACCAAGTAGACTAAAATAAAAAGTCATAATTAAAAGTAACACAACTATCTATATACAAGGGGCCACCGGTACTGAGTCAGTGTGCGGGGGTACAGGTTAGTTGAGGTAATCTGTACATGGAGGCGGGGGTGAAGTGACTATGCATAGATAATAAACAGCGAGTAGCAGCAGTATTTGAGCTCTTCTTGCCATAATATGGACTTGGTCTTTTACCAAATAAGGAGATCTTCTGTATACCACCCCTACCTTGTCACAACACACCTGTTAATTGAAATGCATTCCAGGTGACTACCTCATGAAGCTGGTTGAGAGAATGCAGAGAGTGTTCAAAGCTGGCACCAAAGCAAAGGGTGGCTACTTTGAAGAATCTCAAATATAAAATATTTTAAAATTTGTTTTCCACTTTTTTTGGTTACTATACGATTCCATATGTGTTATTTCAACGTTTTGACGTCGTCACTATTACTCTACAAATAAAGAAAAACCCCTGAATGAGTAGATGTGTCCAAACTTTTGACTGGTTCTGTATGTAGTCAGACAGAAAGCATGGTTTTACAATGACCATTGCATGAGCATAGATTCATAAATATACCCTTGTATGAGTTTAGATTCATAAATATACCCTTGTATGGGTAAAGAGTTAAACATATCCC
>NW_028322100.1:495000-575000 GCF_057628025.1 Oncorhynchus mykiss
ATCAATGGAAACAGGAGGCACCTGAGCTCAATTTCGAGTCTCATAGCAAAGGATCTGAATACTTATAAGGTATTTCTGCTTTTTATATTTAATAGATTTGCAACAATTAAAAAAAAAAATGTTTTCACTTTGTCATTATGGGGTATTGTGATGTCATTATGGGGTATTGTGATGTCATTATGGGGTATTGTGATGTCACTATGAGGTATTGTGTGTAGATTGATGGGGAACATGTTTAATTTAATCCATTTTAGAATAAGGCTGTAACGTAACAAAATGTGGAAAAAGTGAAGAGGTCTGAATACATTCTGAATGCACTGTATAATTCTATTTCATACAATTTTATAACCACATCTTATGAATACAATTAATCATGCATGTACAATCAAATCAAATCATATGAACGTGTTTTAGTTCGGTAATATCCAGGGAATACAAACAACTGAACTCATTGAAAAGTTGTTTTGATGTTTGCGATCTTGAAGGTGACAGTAATGGGAATTGTTTTATAGGACGATAGAGCAGATGTAATTTACTACCTTCTACAATGAGCGTTCTGTCGTAAAGACTGGAGACAGGTGTGCAGCGGTAACCTCTTGATGAGTAAGAAGACTGATAAAGCAAAGCTTCACCCGGCCTGTATTTTCTTTGCGGCATTCGATTACAGCTTCACACATAGTAATAGTGAAAATCAACACAGTAATAGTGAAAATCAACATAGTAATAGTGAAAATCAACATAGTAATAGTGAAAATCAACATAGTAATAGTGAAAATCAACATAGTAATAGTGAAAATCAACATAATAATAGTGAAAATCAACATAGTAATAGTGAAAATCAACATCCTAATAGTGAAAATCAACATAGTAATAGTGAAAATCAACATAGCAATAGTGAAAATCAACATCCTAATAGTGAAAATCAACATACTAATAGTGAAAATCAACATAGTAATAGTGAAAATCAACATAGTAATGGTGAAAATCAACATAGTAATAGTGAAAATCAACATGGTAATAGTCAAAATCAACATAGTAATAGTGAAAATCAACATCCTAATAGTGAAAATCAACATAGTAATAGTGAAAATCAACATCATAATAGTGAAAATCAACACAGTAATAGTGCAAATCAACATAATACTGGTGAAAATCAACACAGTAATAGTGAAAATCAACATAATAATGGTGAAAATCAACATAATACTAGTGATAATCAACATAATAATGGTGATAATCAACATAATAATGGTGAAAATCAACATAATAATGGTGAAAATCAACATAATAATGGTGAAAATCAACATAATAATAGTGAAAATCAACGTAATAAATCACAAAAAAGATGCTTAAATTGCTTCAAAACATTCCCTCTCTGTGTCTGTATTTTAAACTGTTACAAATCAACTTACAGTGTAGTACTGTTAAATACAATTCAGAAAAACATCTCTTCGTGTAGTACTGTTAAATACGATTCAGAAAAACATATCTTCGTGTAGTACTGTTAAATACGATTCAGAAAAACATATCTTAGTGTAGTACTGTTAAATACAATTCAGAAAACATCTCTTCGTGTAGTACTGTTAAATACGATTCAGAAAAACATATCTTAGTGTAGTACTGTTAAATACGATTCAGAAAAACATATCTTAGTGTAGTACTGTTAAATACAATTCAGAAAAACATATCTTCGTGTAGTACTGTTAAATACGATTCAGAAAAACATCTCTTCGTGTAGTACTGTTAAATACAATTCAGAAAAACATATCTTAGTGTAGTACTGTTAAATACGATTCAGAAAAACATATCTTAGTGTAGTACTGTTAAATACGATTCAGAAAAACATCTCTTCGTGTAGTACTGTTAAATACGATTCAGAAAAACATCTCTTAGTGTTAGTACTGTTAAATACGATTCAGAAAAACATCTCTTAGTGTAGTACTGTTAAATACGATTCAGAAAAACATCTCTTCGTGTAGTACTGTTAAATACGATTCAGAAAAACATCTCTTAGTGTAGTACTGTTAAATACAATTCAGAAAAACATCTCTTCGTGTAGTACTGTTAAATACGATTCAGAAAAACATCTCTTAGAGTAAAGGACACATTGGGTAGAATGTACTATTGGTAGGTCTCTATAGTCACAGCCTTATCAAAGAGTCCAGCACTGGTCTGATACAGGTCATCGAGAAAAGACATTCTAGAAAAACTGAGGCTGCATTTGTAATGATCCTATACAACAAAGTTTAACACTCTGCATTCGGATGTATGGGCGACTATTAATTGTGTAGGTTAAACATCTGTAAATACAAAATGTAATTGAATCTTTAAAAAAAAAAATACTATTAGTATACTGGACCAGAGGTTGGCCACTAATTCAGCGTAACACCTTATCCAGAGGGTCCTCTTTCACCCATCCAGAGCAGCAAGCAATTTACAAAACACTCACTGTACGCTACAGTTATAGGCTGCATCCTAAATGGCACCCTATTCCCCATAGGGCCCTGGTCAAACGTCGTGCACTACACAGGGGGGTAAGGGTGTCATTTTGGGGACGTAGACATAGAATGAAGTCACTAAGCCACGGGGATTGTATTAAATCAGGCTAATTCACTAGGTGCGGGCTGGTAGGACGTGACTGAAGTGTGTGGTTGTATGAATGCCGAGCCTGTTCTAATGTGTCAGGTTGAATATCCCTGCTGCACAGAGGATGTACATGGTTTTGCATGTAACAGCCGCGCTACAGCTGCAGTGTAATCTGGTCTCCCGCCGACAGAACATCTCAATGACGACAGAATTAAATACTGTAATAGAATTAAACGCAATAATTGCGCAATACTGTGTAAATAATCCTAAACTCTATTTTAATATGATATGTTTATTATTTCAATGATTTAATATTATTGATCGTTTCCTTTCACATTTATTTGGAATATCTGTGAGGGTTAAATGTTCGTCATGACAACCTATCATGAATACAATCTCTGAAAACTTCACCAAAGACCAAAGGTGCTGGGGGGCATTTCACAAGCCCGAAAGGCATTCAATTAAACTGAAAGAGGCCAAAAGGACTGTATGAGTTTGGACTTTGGACCCTGGCCAAAAGTAATGCTCTTTGCTGTATAATGAATGTGGTGCCATTTCAGACAGAACTCAAGCTTTCGTTTGTTCGTTACTGCCTGTGATTTAGAATGTGGTGCCAGTTCAGACGGAACTCAAGCTTTCGTTTGTTCGTTACTGCCTGTGATTTAGAATGTGGTGCCAGTTCAGACGGAACTCAAGCTTTCGTTTGTTCGTTACTGCCTGTGATTTAGAATGTGGTGTGTCACGTTGGTTGATTTACAACGTTGTGATGTATATTTGTCTTTGACTGTCATCTGAAAGGTCATCCTGTTCAAACATATTCTATTAGTCATCATAGGGCCATTAGATAGGCTCTTCCTCATCATCCTCAACTGCTCCTCAATTAAAGCCCTCTGGAATCTATTATTACTGCCTGGCGTTTCATCCAACATCAACCATGAGGGGAAGCACATGTCCATCACTCACTGTGTTCTCAAGATGTTACTGCTTTTCAGAAACTCTGTTGGACATGATCAGAGTACATTTGACATTGAATAATCTTTTATTTTGTGTGATAAAATAATGACGGTGGGACATTAATTGGAGGATGATTGTATTACGTTTGTGATGTAATTGAGTCACGTATTCGTTATTGACTACTTGCGGTTGTTTTCAGATTTTCTCGTGAAGCAGAACTCCTTTGAAAAAGAGAGAGGAGACGTTGGTCTCAACGGGACTTCCCTGGATAACATATCAAATACAAATACACATAAAACAAATGGGTGATTATTGTATTAAAGCTGTCAGTCTTTCTCTGTGCATGGAGTTGGCCGTGGTTGTATTGAATCCCCCCCCTCCTTCCAGAGGTGTGGCCTTCCAGAGCCGCGCCCTCTCCCAGAGGTGGGGTATTCAGAGCGTAGATGAGTGTGAGAGGGGGTGCAGGAGGGGTGCTGGCATCGCACCCCATTACTTCAGATGGATAGCAGAGGGGTGCTCGACATTAAACACTGTTCCCTCAGTCGGAACCTTTAATTATAACTCCTCAGTATCACTTTACAGCAGCCCGGCACAGATGTTTAAACCCTGTGTGTGGCGGCTTGGTTACCCTACCTTACTTAATCTCAGGGAGGGGTGGAGGGAGATGCAGATGGTATGTCAAGAGACTGACGATATGCTTCATCTCTGAGGACAACAACAGTGGTGTCTTTTTAGGGTGGGGAGGAGGAAGGAAGGGGAGGAGGGAGGAGAGAGGGGAGGGAGGAGAGAGAGGAGGGAGGGGTGAGAGGAGGAAGGATGGAGTGGAGGGTGAGGAGGGAGGAGAGAGAGGAGAGAGGAGGGAGAAGGGAGAGGAGGGAGGAGGGAGAGGAGTGAGGAGAGGTAGGAGGGAGGAAAGAAAGGAGGGAGGGAGCAGGGAGAGGAGGGAGAGGAGAGAGGAGGGAGGAGAGAGAGGAGGGAGGGAGCAGGGAGAGGAGGGAGAGGAGAGAGGAGGGAGGAGAGAGAGGAGGGAGGAGGGATAGAAGAGAGGAAACAGAGGAGAGAGGAGGGGAAGAAGCACACAGGGGGGCATGTGGTTTGATTTTTAATACCCCCTCCCCCCACTCCCATCACCCCCTACTATTATGAGGGTGTTTTTGCACTGAAATACAGCATACCATGCCACCAGAAGACTGCTGTAATAAAAACTGGTGGGGTATAAAATCCAATGTGCTCCAACTGTCTGTACAGGGGTGTGTTCCTAACTGGGGCTGTTCAGCAGGGAAGGAGCTGTACTGTGATGTCTGGGAGGGACCCTGTAAATCACCATGTAACATCAGCTGCTTGGTTTACATATCAAGCTCTTTACTCTAGTCTTATTAAGGGATCACTGGCCTACATATCACCCAAAGTATTGCATGGGTCATAGAAAATAAGGACGATCATGTTTTTTGGGGGGGGTGCAGTTTGCTGTCTGTCCCTGGATTCGGTGTTGTGGTGACATGACTGATGTAGTAGTGCCCGAGCACTGGATTCTGTGTTGTGGTGACATGACTGATGTAGTAGTGCTGTAGCACTGGATTCTGTGTTGTGGTGACATGACTGATGTAGTAGTGCCCGAGCACTGGATTCTGTGTTGTGGTGACATGACTGATGTAGTAGTGCTATAGCACTGGATTCTGTGTTGTGGTGACATGACTGATGTAGTGGTGCTGTAGCACTGGATTCTGTGTTGTGGTGACATGACTGATGTAGTAGTGCCCAAGCACTGGATTCTGTGTTGTGGTGACATGACTTATGTCGTAGTGCTATAGCACTGGATTCTGTGTTGTGGTGACATGACTGATGTAGTAGTGCTGTAGCACTGGATTCTGTGTTGTGGTGACATGACTGATGTAGTAGTGCTGTAGCACTGGATTCTGTGTTGTGGTGACATGACTGATGTAGTAGTGCTGTAGCACTGGATTCTGTGTTGTGGTGACATGACTGATGTAGTAGTGCCCAAGCACTGGATTCTATGTTGTGGTGACATGACTGATGTAGTAGTGCTATAGCACTGGATTCTGTGTTGTGGTGACATGACTGATGTAGTAGTGCTATAGCACTGGATTCTGTGTTGTGGTGACATGACTGATGTAGTGGTGCTATAGCACTGGATTCTGTGTTGTGGTGACATGACTTATGTAGTAGTGCCCGAGCACTGGATTCTGTGTTGTGGTGACATGACTGATGTAGTAGTGCCCAAGCACTGGATTCTGTGTTGTGGTGACATGACTGATGTAGTGGTGCTGTAGCACTGGATTCTGTGTTGTGGTGACATGACTGATGTAGTGGTGCTATAGCACTGGATTCTGTGTTGTGGTGACATGACTTATGTAGTAGTGCCCGAGCACTGGATTCTGTGTTGTGGTGACATGACTGATGTAGTAGTGCCCAAGCACTGGATTCTGTGTTGTGGTGACATGACTGATGTAGTAGTGCCCGAGCACTGGATTCTGTGTTGTGGTGACATGACTGATGTAGTAGTGCTATAGCACTGGATTCTGTGTTGCGGTGACATGACTGATGTAGTAGTGCTATAGCACTGGATTCTGTGTTGTGGTGACTTGACTGATGTAGTAGTGCCCGAGCACTGGATTCTGAGTTGTGGTGACATGACTGATGTAGTAGTGCCCAAGCACTGGATTCTGTGTTGTGGTGACATGACTGATGTAGTAGTGATATAGCACTGGATTCTGTGTTGTGGTGACATGACTGATGTAGTAGTGCTATAGCACTGGATTCTGTGTTGTGGTGATGTGACTGATGTAGTAGTGCTATAGCACTGGATTCTGCGTTGTGGTGACATGACTGATGTAGTAGTGCTATAGCACTGGATTCTGTGTTGTGGTGACATGACTGATGTAGTAGTGCTATAGCACTGGATTCTGTGTTGTGGTGACATGACTGATGAAGTAGTGCTATAGCACTGGATTCTGTGTTGTGGTGACATGACTGATGTAGTAGTGCTGTAGCACTGGATTCTGTGTTGTGGTGACATGACTGATGTGGTAGTGCTATAGCACTGGATTCTGTGTTGTGGTGACATGACTGATGTAGTAGTGCTGTAGCACTGGATTCTGTGTTGTGGTGACATGACTGATGTAGTAGTGCTGTAGCACTGGATTCTGTGTTGTGGTGACATGACTGATGTAGTAGTGCTGTAGCACTGGATTCTGTGTTGTGGTGACATGACTGATGTAGTAGTGCTGTAGCACTGGATTCTGTGTTGTGGTGACATGACTGATGTAGTAGTGCTGTAGCACTGGATTCTGTGTTGTGGTGACATGACTGATGTAGTAGTGCTGTAGCACTGGATTCTGTGTTGTGGTGACATGACTGATGTAGTGGTGCTGTAGCACTGGATTCTGTGTTGTGGTGACATGACTGATGTAGTAGTGCTGTAGCACTGGATTCTGTGTTGTGGTGACATGACTGATGTAGTAGTGCTGTAGCACTGGATTCTGTGTTGTGGTGACATGACTGATGTAGTAGTGCTGTAGCACTGGATTCTGTGTTGTGGTGACATGACTGATGTAGTAGTGCTGTAGCACTGGATTCTGTGTTGTGGTGACATGACTGATGTAGTAGTGCTATAGCACTGGATTCTGTGTTGTGGTGACATGACTGATGTAGTAGTGCTGTAGCACTGGATTCTGTGTTGTGGTGACATGACTGATGTAGTAGTGCTATAGCACTGGATTCTGTGTTGTGGTGACATGACTGATGTAGTAGTGCTGTAGCACTGGATTCTGTGTTGTGGTGACATGACTGATGTAGTAGTGCTATAGCACTGGATTCTGTGTTGTGGTGACATGACTGATGTAGTAGTGCTGTAGCACTGGATTCTGTGTTGTGGTGACATGACTGATGTAGTAGTGCTGTAGCACTGGATTCTGTGTTGTGGTGACATGACTGATGTAGTAGTGCTGTAGCACTGGATTCTGTGTTGTGGTGACATGACTGATGTAGTAGTGCTGTAGCACTGGATTCTGTGTTGTGGTGACATGACTGATGTAGTAGTGCTGTAGCACTGGATTCTGTGTTGTGGTGACATGACTGATGTAGTAGTGCTGTAGCACTGGATTCTGTGTTGTGGTGACATGACTGATGTAGTGGTGCTGTAGCACTGGATTCTGTGTTGTGGTGACATGACTGATGTAGTAGTGCTGTAGCACTGGATTCTGTGTTGTGGTGACATGACTGATGTAGTAGTGCTGTAGCACTGGATTCTGTGTTGTGGTGACATGACTGATGTAGTAGTGCTGTAGCACTGGATTCTGTGTTGTGGTGACATGACTGATGTAGTAGTGCTGTAGCACTGGATTCTGTGTTGTGGTGACATGACTGATGTAGTAGTGCTATAGCACTGGATTCTGTGTTGTGGTGACATGACTGATGTAGTAGTGCTGTAGCACTGGATTCTGTGTTGTGGTGACATGACTGATGTAGTAGTGCTATAGCACTGGATTCTGTGTTGTGGTGACATGACTGATGTAGTAGTGCTATAGCCCTGGATTCTGTGTTGTGGTGACATGACTGATGTAGTAGTGCTATAGCACTGGATTCTGTGTTTTGGTGACATGACTGATGTAGTAGTGCTATAGCACTGGATTCTGTGTTGTGGTGACATGACTGATGTAGTAGTGCTGTAGCACTGGATTCTGTGTTGTGGTGACATGACTGATGTAGTAGTGCTATAGCACTGGATTCTGTGTTGTGGTGACATGACTGATGTAGTAGTGCAATAGCACTGGATTCTGTGTTGTGGTGACATGACTGATGTAGTAGTGCTGTAGCACTGGATTCTGTGTTGTGGTGACATGACTGATGTAGTAGTGCTGTAGCACTGGATTCTGTGTTGTGGTTACATGACTGATGTAGTAGTGCTATAGCACTGGATTCTGTGTTGTGGTGACATGACTGATGTAGTAGTGCTGTAGCACTGGATTATGTGTTGTGGTGACATGACTGATGTAGTAGTGCCCGAGCACTGGATTCTGTGTTGTGGTGACATGACTGATGTAGTAGTGCTGTAGCACTGGATTCTGTGTTGTGGTGACATGACTGATGTAGTAGTGCTATAGCACTGGATTCTGTGTTGTGGTGACTTGACTGATGTAGTAGTGCCCGAGCACTGGATTCTGAGTTGTGGTGACATGACTGATGTAGTAGTGCCCAAGCACTGGATTCTGTGTTGTGGTGACATGACTGATGTAGTAGTGATATAGCACTGGATTCTGTGTTGTGGTGACATGACTGATGTAGTAGTGCTATAGCACTGGATTCTGTGTTGTGGTGATGTGACTGATGTAGTAGTGCTATAGCACTGGATTCTGCGTTGTGGTGACATGACTGATGTAGTAGTGCTATAGCACTGGATTCTGTGTTGTGGTGACATGACTGATGTAGTAGTGCTATAGCACTGGATTCTGTGTTGTGGTGACATGACTGATGAAGTAGTGCTATAGCACTGGATTCTGTGTTGTGGTGACATGACTGATGTAGTAGTGCTGTAGCACTGGATTCTGTGTTGTGGTGACATGACTGATGTAGTAGTGCTATAGCACTGGATTCTGTGTTGTGGTGACATGACTGATGTAGTAGTGCTGTAGCACTGGATTCTGTGTTGTGGTGACATGACTGATGTAGTAGTGCTGTAGCACTGGATTCTGTGTTGTGGTGACATGACTGATGTAGTAGTGCTGTAGCACTGGATTCTGTGTTGTGGTGACATGACTGATGTAGTAGTGCTGTAGCACTGGATTCTGTGTTGTGGTGACATGACTGATGTAGTAGTGCTGTAGCACTGGATTCTGTGTTGTGGTGACATGACTGATGTAGTAGTGCTGTAGCACTGGATTCTGTGTTGTGGTGACATGACTGATGTAGTGGTGCTGTAGCACTGGATTCTGTGTTGTGGTGACATGACTGATGTAGTAGTGCTGTAGCACTGGATTCTGTGTTGTGGTGACATGACTGATGTAGTAGTCCTGTAGCACTGGATTCTGTGTTGTGGTGACATGACTGATGTAGTAGTGCTGTAGCACTGGATTCTGTGTTGTGGTGACATGACTGATGTAGTAGTGCTGTAGCACTGGATTCTGTGTTGTGGTGACATGACTGATGTAGTAGTGCTATAGCACTGGATTCTGTGTTGTGGTGACATGACTGATGTAGTAGTGCTGTAGCACTGGATTCTGTGTTGTGGTGACATGACTGATGTAGTAGTGCTATAGCACTGGATTCTGTGTTGTGGTGACATGACTGATGTAGTAGTGCTGTAGCACTGGATTCTGTGTTGTGGTGACATGACTGATGTAGTAGTGCTATAGCACTGGATTCTGTGTTGTGGTGACATGACTGATGTAGTAGTGCTGTAGCACTGGATTCTGTGTTGTGGTGACATGACTGATGTAGTAGTGCTGTAGCACTGGATTCTGTGTTGTGGTGACATGACTGATGTAGTAGTGCTGTAGCACTGGATTCTGTGTTGTGGTGACATGACTGATGTAGTAGTGCTGTAGCACTGGATTCTGTGTTGTGGTGACATGACTGATGTAGTAGTGCTGTAGCACTGGATTCTGTGTTGTGGTGACATGACTGATGTAGTAGTGCTGTAGCACTGGATTCTGTGTTGTGGTGACATGACTGATGTAGTGGTGCTGTAGCACTGGATTCTGTGTTGTGGTGACATGACTGATGTAGTAGTGCTGTAGCACTGGATTCTGTGTTGTGGTGACATGACTGATGTAGTAGTGCTGTAGCACTGGATTCTGTGTTGTGGTGACATGACTGATGTAGTAGTGCTGTAGCACTGGATTCTGTGTTGTGGTGACATGACTGATGTAGTAGTGCTGTAGCACTGGATTCTGTGTTGTGGTGACATGACTGATGTAGTAGTGCTATAGCACTGGATTCTGTGTTGTGGTGACATGACTGATGTAGTAGTGCTGTAGCACTGGATTCTGTGTTGTGGTGACATGACTGATGTAGTAGTGCTATAGCACTGGATTCTGTGTTGTGGTGACATGACTGATGTAGTAGTGCTATAGCCCTGGATTCTGTGTTGTGGTGACATGACTGATGTAGTAGTGCTATAGCACTGGATTCTGTGTTTTGGTGACATGACTGATGTAGTAGTGCTATAGCACTGGATTCTGTGTTGTGGTGACATGACTGATGTAGTAGTGCTGTAGCACTGGATTCTGTGTTGTGGTGACATGACTGATGTAGTAGTGCTATAGCACTGGATTCTGTGTTGTGGTGACATGACTGATGTAGTAGTGCAATAGCACTGGATTCTGTGTTGTGGTGACATGACTGATGTAGTAGTGCTGTAGCACTGGATTCTGTGTTGTGGTGACATGACTGATGTAGTAGTGCTGTAGCACTGGATTCTGTGTTGTGGTTACATGACTGATGTAGTAGTGCTATAGCACTGGATTCTGTGTTGTGGTGACATGACTGATGTAGTAGTGCTGTAGCACTGGATTATGTGTTGTGGTGACATGACTGATGTAGTAGTGCCCGAGCACTGGATTCTGTGTTGTGGTGACATGACTGATGTAGTAGTGCTGTAGCACTGGATTCTGTGTTGTGGTGACATGACTGATGTAGTAGTGCTATAGCACTGGATTCTGTGTTGTTGTGACATGACTGATGTAGTAGTGATATAGCACTGGATTCTGTGTTGTGGTGACATGACTGATGTAGTAGTGCTATAGCACTGGATTCTGTGTTGTGGTGACATGACTGATGTAGTAGTGCTGTAGCACTGGATTCTGTGTTGTGGTAACATGACTGATGTAGTAGTGCCCGAGCACTGGATTCTGTGTTGTGGTGACATGACTGATGTAGTAGTGCCCGAGCACTGGATTCTGTGTTGTGGTGACATGACTGATGTAGTAGTGCTATAGCACTGGATTCTGTGTTGTGGTGACATGACTGATGTAGTAGTGCTATAGCACTGGATTCTGTGTTGTGGTGACATGACTGATGTAGTCGTGCCCGAGCACTGGATTCTGTGTTGTGGTGACATGACTGATGTAGTAGTGCTGTAGCACTGACTCAAAAAAAAAAGGTTTAAAAGACTGCATATCAAAATCCAAACAATCAAAAAATAATAATAATTAACCTGCACGAACAAAGTCTATGGAACATTCATGACACAGAATTTTATGGAGATTAAAAGTATTGGCTTGTATCTTTCCTTGGCCAAATACCCTTAATTGTTAATTGGTATAGCATAGCGACATGTCAAAAGTGGCATTCTTTAGGTGCTAAATACTAATGACTTTTGAGCAATAGACCCAACCATGTCTGTAATGTGTATTACAGAGCAAGTGTAAAGTCTAAACCTCACTGAATTCTAATTCCTCAGTGCCAGCCCTTCCCTTCTCTGTTCCACTATTCTTAATTTTTTTTTACATTGTGAACTGGGTTCTTAGTTATTTTCAATTACTTCATGTAGCATCCCTCATTTTTCATTTCCTTGGTAGAAAATCAGTTGTGACAGGTACACTCTGACAGTACAGAAAATCTAGCCTCGGTCATTAGAGTTAATATTGTGTTTCTTTGGCAATCCTTCATCATTTTTGGGCCTCATTGACTATTTTTCTTTATAAAATATTAAGTATTCAAACCTCATTTACATCCTTATTTTTCAATTTGCTGCCGCAGTAGTTTAATTTATTCCATATAATTTCTTTTTCTGAGAGGGACATTAATCATTGCCTGTTCCTTTTAGTGCCTCTGGGTTTTATCAATAAAATAAAAACCCTTCCTTCAAATGAATACGATCAAACATTTTGCCAAGGGACATCAGTAATCTTAACCGTGCACACACCCTCTCCGATCCAGCTTGTTTTATTCACTCATTGGTTTATTTATTTCGCTACTTATCTATTTATTTGGACCGTATATAGACAGTAGAAAGGGAGAGGTTGGCCGTTCAGAGAGGAGGGTTAAAGAGAGCAAACCACCTTATCGTTTTATCCTCCTTCCCCCTGATCATCATCCTCATAAGACGCCACGGGATTTTTTTTTCCTTTCATTTTTTTTTAATAGCTGATAGTCATGTGTGAAGAAAGGGGGGGAGGTAGTTATAGAGATTTAACTATCCTTTACAAATTGATTCACACTTCAGCAGCACACAAGGTCCAGTAAGTAAATTACCAGGAGGACACAATGTTAATTCTCTATCCTCTGTATTATTACTGCTCTCTCTTCTCAGTCCAGGAGATGACAGGTCTGTACGGTGTCACTCTCTCTTCTCAGTCCAGGAGATGACAGGTCTGTACGGTGTCACTCTCTCTTCTCAGTCCAGGAGATGACAGGTCTGTACGGTGTCACTCTCTCTCCTCAGTCCAGGAGATGACAGGTCTGTACGGTGTCACTCTCTCTCCTCAGTCCAGGAGATGACAGGTCTGTACGGTGTCACTCTCTCTTCTCAGTCCAGGAGATGACAGGTCTGTACGGTGTCACTCTCTCTTCTCAGTCCAGGAGATGACAGGTCTGTACGGTGTCACTCTCTCTTCTCAGTCCAGGAGATGACAGGTCTGTACGGTGTCATTCTCTCTTCTCAGTCCAGGAGATGACAGGTCTGTATGGTGTCACTCTCTCTCCTCAGTCCAGGAGATGACAGGTCTGTACGGTGTCACTATCTCTTCTCGGTCCAGGAGATGACAGGTCTGTACGGTGTCACTCTCTCTTCTCAGTCCAGGAGATGACAGGTCTACATGGGGTCACTCTCTCTCCTCGGTCCAGGAGATGATAGGTCTGTACGGTGTCACTCTCTCTCCTCAGTCCAGGAGATGACAGGTCTGTACGGTGTCACTATCTCTTCTCAGTCCAGGAGATGACAGGTCTGTACGGTGTCACTCTCTCTTCTCTGTCCAGGAGATGACAGGTCTGTACGGTGTCACTCTCTCTTCTCAGTCCAGGAGATGACAGGTCTGTACGGTGTCACTCTCTCTTCTCAGTCCAGGAGATGACAGGTCTGTACGGTGTCACTCTCTCTTCTCAGTCCAGGAGATGACAGGTCTGTACGGTGTCACTCTCTCTTCTCAGTCCAGGAGATGACAGGTCTGTATGGTGTCACTCTCTCTCCTCAGTCCAGGAGATGACAGGTCTGTACGGTGTCACTATCTCTTCTCGGTCCAGGAGATGACAGGTCTGTACGGTGTCACTCTCTCTTCTCAGTCCAGGAGATGACAGGTCTGTACGGTGTCACTCTCTCTCCTCAGTCCAGGAGATGACAGGTCTGTACGGTGTCACTCTCTCTCCTCAGTCCAGGAGATGACAGGTCTGTACGGTGTCACTCTCTCTCCTCAGTCCAGGAGATGACAGGTCTACATGGGGTCACTCTCTCTCCTCGGTCCAGGAGATGACAGGTCTGTACGGTGTCCCTCTCTCTTCTCAGTCCAGGAGATGACAGGTCTGTACGGTGTCACTCTCTCTCCTCGGTCCAGGAGATGACAGGTCTGTACGGTGTCACTCTCTCTTCTCAGTCCAGGAGATGACAGGTCTGTACGGTGTCGCTCTCTCTCCTCAGTCCAGGAGATGACAGGTTTACACGGTATCACTCTCTCTTCTCAGTCCAGGAGATGACAGGTCTACATGGGGTCACTCTCTCTCCTCAGTCCAGGAGATGACAGGTTTACACGGTATCACTCTCTCTTCTCAGTCCAGGAGATGACAGGTCTACATGGGGTCACTCTCTCTCCTCGGTCCAGGAGATGATAGGTCTACATGGGGTCACTCTCTCTCCTCAGTCCAGGAGATGACAGGTCTACATGGGGTCACTCTCTCTCCTCGGTCCAGGAGATGATAGGTCTCCATGGGGTCACTCTCTCTCCTCGGTCCAGGAGATGACAGGTCTACATGGGGTCACTCTCTCTCTCCTCGGTCCAGGAGATGATAGGTCTCCATGGGGTCACTATGTGTGGACATTAGGGTGCATGCCCTGGACGTCAGCTAGCTATCATCCATTACCATTATCTGAATCAGGAAGAGCAGCAGAACAACTGCACTTTATTGACACATGATAGATCCATAGAATAGTACCCATTTCCTGCAGTGACCTCATGGGTGGAATGTTATTAACATTTCTCACTATGTCAGAATTAATAAACATTGTTTTAAAAAATACACCAAAATAATACACCAAAAATACACCAAAAATCCGGTGTTTCCGTGCTAGACGGTATTGTTATATTTCAGTCTTCTGTGATGTACATAAAGTGTAATATTGGGATGCAAACTCAAAATGTAATACATTTAAACTCTATATCTGACATGGTGCAGGTGTCTTCTTTATTTTAATGCCCATAACCATGAGTGTGATGTGTATACTTTAGTTTTAAAGTAGATTTCTTTAAGACTACCAAGAAACACTCTATGTGACCCTGATTTAGCTCGCTGCTGTAAAAGGTTAAGACAGATTCGGTAGTTATAGCCACTGGTATGGTGATGTCCGTAATGGAATGAGATGCATGGCAGTTAGTTCAGAGCCACACAGTAGAGCCTATCACTTATAAGATGTCCTCTGTCTTGTCTACCAGCCTCAATAATGGTATTGTTATGTTGTCCAGGGGCAGTTGGAAGGTGTTTACAATAGGAAAAAGACTCCTTATCTGGCCCTATGAACCCTGAGTGGGTGTTAGGGAGGTAGGGGGGGGGGGGGGGGCTGTTTATATCACATTATGTAAATGTAGTGTAAACACCGGGAGGGTTGCATGTGTACGCATGACAGACTAAAAAGCCCAGGTCCTTAAGACAACTTCAACATGCAAAGGTTGGTCCAGCATGCGAAGGTTGGTCCAGCATGCGAAGGTTGGTCCAGCATGCGAAGGTTGGTCCAGCATGCGAAGGTTGGTCCAGCATGCGAAGGTTGATCCAGCATGCGAAGGTTGGTCCACCATGCGAAGGTTGGTCCAGCATGCGAAGGTTGGTCCAGCATGCGAAGGTTGGTCCAGCATGCGAAGGTTAGTCCAGCATGCGAAGGTTGGTCCAGCATGCGAAGGTTGGTCCAGCATGCGAAGGTTGATCCAGCATGCGAAGGTTGGTCCACCATGCGAAGGTTGGTCCAGCATGCGAAGGTTGGTCCAGCATGCGAAGGTTGGTCCAGCATGCGAAGGTTAGTCCAGCATGCGAAGGTTGGTCCAGCATGCGAAGGTTGGTCCAGCATGCGAAGGTTGGTCCAGCAGTTGAAATATTGATCCACCCTTTAGCTAATGACCCAAAACAATAGTTTTTTTTCAAGGCCATGAAAACCTCCCCTCAAAGTCCAAACTTCAGCATGGGACTCAGGAAACTATAGAAAATGGATATTATATGATAGCCCCCTTGAAGGCATCCTGCTCATTAAGATGATGTGTTAATCTATATTAAATTACTATTAAAATAGTCTGCCCACCAAAAGAGTTCAAGTCAGCGTTTTCCAAACTTCATCCGGTAATGACATCATTCTTCTGCTGTCATTAAGGATATTAAAAATTCATTAACAAGAAAAGTACTGCTGAGTGGTAACAAATCAGTGAGCAGCATCCCCCTTCATGTTCCTCAGAAAAAATCCTTTGAACACTAGTATGGTATAGTATAGTACAGTATAGTATTGTATATTAGTATATTATAGTATAGTAGTATAGTATAATATAAAAGTACTGCTGAGTGGTAACAAATCAGTGAGCAGCATCCCCCTTCATGTTCCTCAGACAAATCATTTGAACACTAGTATGGTATAGTATAGTACAGTATTGTATATTAGTATATTATAGTATAGTAGTATAGTATAATATAAAAGTACTGCTGAGTGGTAACAAATCAGTGAGCAGCATCCCCCTTCATGTTCCTCAGACAAATCATTTGAACACTAGTATGGTATAGTATAGTACAGTATTGTATATTAGTATATTATAGTATAGTAGTATAGTATAATATAAAAGTACTGCTGAGTGGTAACAAATCAGTGAGCAGCATCCCCCTTCATGTTCCTCAGACAAATCCTTTGAACACTAGTATGGTATAGTATAGTACAGTGTAGTATTGTATATTAGTATATTATAGTATAGTAGTATAGTATAATATAAAAGTACTGCTGAGTGGTAACAAATCAGTGAGCAGCATCCCCCTTCATGTTCCTCAGACAAATCCTTTGAACACTAGTATGGTATAGTATAGTACAGTATAGTATTGTATATTAGTATATTATAGTATAGTAGTATAGTATAATATAAAAGTACTGCTGAGTGGTAACAAATCAGTGAGCAGCATCCCCCTTCATGTTCCTCAGAAAAAAATCCTTTGAACACTAGTATGGTATAGTATAGTACAGTATAGTATTGTATATTAGTATATTATAGTATAGTAGTATAGTATAGTATAAAAGTACTGCTGAGTGGTAACAAATCAGTGAGCAGCATCCACCTTCGTGTTCCTCAGAAAGATTCTATACAGACATCATTTAAATAGCTCTATATAGCTTTGGTAACAATGTATATAGATTTATATAGCTTTGGTAACAATGTATATAGATTTATATAGCTTTGGTAACAATGTATATAGATTTATAAAGCTTTGGTAACAATATATATAGATTTACATAGCTTTGGTAACAATGTATATAGATTTATATAGCTTTGGTAACAATGTATATAGATGTATATAGCTTTGGTAACAATGTATATAGATTTATATAGCTTTGGTAACAATGTATATAGATGTATATAGCTTTGGTAACAATGTATATAGATTTATATAGCTTTGGTAACAATGTATATAGATGTATATAGCTTTGGTAACAATGTATATAGATGTATATAGCTTTATGTCACTTTGTTAACAGTTTATATTAATTTATGTAGCTGTGGTAACACTTTATATAGCTTTATACCCCTTTTTCCTCCAAACATAATGATGGTCATTATGGCCAAAGAGTTATATTTTTGTTTCATCAGACCAGAAGACATCTCTCCAAAAAGTATGATCTTTGTCACCATGTGCAGTTGCAAACCGTAGTCTGGCTTTTTTATGGCGGTTTTGGAGCAGTGGCTTCTTCCTTGCTGAGCGGCCTTTCAGGTTATGTCAATATACAACTCGTTTTACTGTGGATATAGATACTTTTCTACGTGTTTCCTCCGGCATCTTCACAAGGTCCTTTGCTGTTGTTCTGGGATTGATTTGCACTTTTCGCACCAAAGTACGTTCATCTCTAGGAGACAGAACGCGTCTCCTTCCTGAGCGGTATGACGGCTGCGTGTGTCCCATGATGTTTAGACTTGTGTACTATTGTTTGTACAGATGAATGTGGTACCTTCAGGATTTTGGACATTACTCCCAAGGATGAACCAGACTTGTGGAGGTCTACAATTTTTTTTCTGAGGTCTTGGCTGATTTTTTTTGATTTTCCCATGATGTCAAGCATAGAGGCACTGAGTTTGAAGGTAGGCCTTGAAATACTTCCACAGGTACACCTCAATTTGACTCAAATGATGTCAATTAGCCTATCAGAAGCTTCTAAAGCCATGACATCATTTTCTGGAATTTTCCAAGCTATTTAAAGGCACAGTCAACTTAGTGTATTTAAACTTCTGACCCACTGGAATTGTGATACAGCGAATTATAAGTGAAATAATCTGTCTGTAAACAATTGTTGGAAACATTACTTGTGTCATGCACAAAGTAGATGTCCTAACCAACTTGCCAAAACTATAGTTTGTTAACAAGAAATTTGTGGAGTGGTTGAAAAATGAGTTTTAATGACTCTAAACTAAGTGTATATAAACTTCTGACTTCAACTGTAGCTTTGGTTCACTTTATATATATATATATTAATATGCATTAACTAACAAACTATTTATAGTTACATTTGTAAATAATTATAAACATTCATAAGCGTTTATAAATACAAATAAGCATTTATAAAAACGTATTCATGAACCTTTTTCTAAAGTGTTACCATAGCTTTTAAAGGCATTAGGAAACATTCCTAGATTTACAACTTGCTACAAGCGTTTGTCAAATCCTGACATCCCATTCTACTGTAGAATAGCTGTGGTGTAGATGATGTAGATGTGATGTGGGATGGTATATGTGTCTGACACTTTAGGAAAAGGTCTATGGCAACACAGCAATGATCATCCCATTCTACTGTAGAATAGCTGTGGTGTAGATGATGTAGATGTGATGTGGGATGGTATATGTGTTTGACACTTTAGGAAAAGGTCTATGGCAACACAGCAATGGCCAACCAATTCTGTGCTCTACAGATGGGAATCAAAGATGTTGTCAGTGAATGAAAACCAGATCCTGTTAACTTCCCTTTGGCATGCTTTACAAATGAAATAAAAAAACAAGCACATACAATAAAATCCTAGAGTTGTATCCCTAAATGTCACAATGTGATTCCACCTAAAACACCCAGGATGCATCCCAAAATGGCACCTAATTCCCTATGTAGTGCACTACTTTAGACCAGAGCCTGTAGAGTGCTAGTTAAAATAATAGGGTGTGTTTAGGACACACAGGACATTTTATATGGTCTACATAGCAACCATAAAATATGTTTCTGGAGGGTCAAGCGTGGCAACAAAAAAAGATTTCTGTGTGTTCATGGTGTTTCTAAGTTAATATCTGCCCATAATGTGTTTGTACTTTACATCTCACAGTATTTAACATTTGCACTCCATTTTGTCGGTCAGGGCCCAGTGAGTATGTACAACAATTTCATTTGGCGCTATGGGGTTTTCTCACCATTTTAATGGGTTCAATTGAATCCACATCTCGATGGATATATACAGTACAGCGCCTTTTATTGATGCAGGCCCACGTTTAGTAGTTAAGTATTCTCTCGGTGAAGCTCTATCAATTTGGCTTTCAAGACGCTGAAGCCTTAGAGCTTCTGATGACCTGTGTGAAACCACTTCAGTCGTGGATGTAAAGAGAGTCTTCACACACACACACGCACACACAAACGCACGCACGCACGCACACACACACACACACACACACACGCACACACACACACACACACACACACGCACGCACGCACGCACACACACACACACACACACACACGCACGCACGCACGCACACACACACACACGCACGCACGCACACACACACGCACGCACGCACACACACACACACACACACCTGTAAAACACCCTCAATTACTTTCTATACCACTATTTAAAAAAGTAAAGTCCCAAATAAATGTTCAGAAGGATCAACCACTCAACAACGATAGTTTTACTGAAGATACATTTAAAAATAAAATACAACTGTCATGATCGGTCGGTAAGAAGTTTGCTGAAGAACTACTCCCATATTGTGTTACTTTAGCCTGAGTCTCCATTGGGCTTCAGTGACCAACTGTACAACATCATTAGCTAGCTATCTACGTTGTGTTCCAAATGGCACCCTTTTCCATACATAGTGCAGTACTTTAGAACTAAAAGCCCACTGGTCAAAAGTACACAGCCAAATGGGCCAGTGTTTCCTAGTGTTGATTTTTCAGTGTAACGTTTCTTACTGTCAACTGTTACATTCAGTCTGTAAGTGTTAAAATTAACACTCTGTGTTGGTGTTAATAACCCGTGGTAAACCAAAACCCCGCCCACCATTAACATATTTCCCAGCATGCTTTATTGCAGGTTCATTTTTAGAATTGTTTGTTTCAATCTTTATCCAAATAAGGCTTTACACTAACAGTGTGATAATTGAATCCTGAAAATGTTGGACCCGTATGGACACTGGAACAGTGTTACATTTAAACTGACTGTGTTGATTTAACACTGGATCATTTTCTATGTAGTGCACTACATATGTAATAGGGTGCCATTTGGGACTCATCTGACTATGCCATAATTAATAGATCTGACACCTGAAGAGAGTGGAGAGACAGTCACATCCATCTATTTAGTAAAGACTTCTCATTCCCCTCAATAACTAACTGATCTGGCACCTGAAGAGAGAGAGAGGAGAGACAATCACATCCATCTATTTAGTAAATACTACTTCTTCCCCTCAATAACTAACTGATCTGGCACCTGAAGAGAGAGAGAGAGAGACAATCACAGTCATCTATTTAGTAAAGACTACTTCTTCCCCTCAATAACTAACTGATCTGGCACCTGAAGAGAGAGAGAGAGACAATCACAGTCATCTATTTAGTAAAGACTACTTCTTCCCCTCAATAACTAACTGATCTGGCATCTGAACAGAGAGAGAGAGAGAGGAGAGACAATCACAGCCATCTATTTAGTAAAGACTCTTTCCTTCCTGTTAATAACAAACTGATCTGGCATCTGAAGAGAGAGAGAGAGAGGAGAGACAATCACATCCATCTATTTAGTAAAGACTCTTTCCTTCCTGTTAATAACAAACTGATCTGGCATCTGAAGAGAGAGAGAGAGAGGAGAGACAATCACATCCATCTATTTAGTAAAGACTCTTTCCTTCCCGTTAATAACAAACTGATCTGGCATCTGAAGAGAGAGAGAGAGAGAGGAGAGACAATCACATCCATCTATTTAGTAAAGACTCTTTCCTTCCTGTTAATAACAAACTGATCTGAAATATAAAGATAACAGTCCCCTCCCTCCCTCCCTCCCTGCCTACCTCCCTCCCTCCCTCCCTCCCTCCCTCCCTCTCTCCCTCCACTCCTTTCCCAAATTCCAACATTAAGTTGGAGCCCATTTAAATGAAATCAGAAAAGATAATGAAGGAGTCGTCTGCCCTGTGTTGAGGCTTGATGACTGAGGCCTGCTCTGCTGCTCTGCTCTACAGGACACTCATGGCCTGTGTCCTAAATGCACCCTATTCTCTATATCGTGCACTACTTTTGACCAGAGCCCTATGTGGTCTAGCGGTCAAAAGTAGTGCACTAAATAAGAAATAGGGTGCTGTATGAGATGCAACCGTGGACAACAGAGAGAGAAAGAGAGAGGGCTGGTGGGCTGCTGGTGATGGTGGTGGTGGGTCGCTATAAAGCATTGGGGGTAATAAGACTGATGAGGTCTTAGCTGGGTGATTTGACTCTGATGTGAATTAGAGTTAAAGGGAGCACCCCGCTGAGTGCGTACTTAAGACAATCTCTGTCATTTACTAACATACATTTATTGTTAATATGAATATCCCCAGGATCCATGCTAATAACTATAGCTAGCTCCAATGGTGTGTCTTTTAATGTCCCATTCCATGATTTCTTGCTCCATGTTTATCTCTTAGGAATTGCACTGTGGCACACAGAACAGCACACAGAGCTGATCTATTTAAATTCCCTTCCTGGGCTATTTACATTCAGAGTAATAGTGGGAAATAACAGGGCCCTACTAAACAATGTGCATTTCTATGTCTCCCCCACGAGCAGCTGCCATAACAAGGCCAATAGGCCATCACCCCCTTGATTGGAAACATAATACATTAATCATTGATCATAATCTGGAACCACACACAACATCATGGTGTGTTTACATCTCCCGCTTTAAATGTGACTTATTGTAAACAACAGCATTTCACCTGTGTTTCATGATTTCACAGTGCTGTCATCGTTGCCCTATGAGTGTCAGTGTGGAGGGTGATGCTATACTGTTGGTGATGTTTGAGGATCTAGCTGTTTCCATTGAGGTTTTACAGCATCCTGTGTAGCAAGCTTTCTTCTCCTTCTTTCTTGTCCAGGAATGCAGTAAATATATTATTGAATCACATCCTCTGGCCCTGTGTGCTCCCATTACTCAGGGAGTATAATCTCTAATGATAGGCTATCATCAACGTGGTGGGTCGAGCTGCACCATTGATTAAAATTCCTCCAAAATGCTTTTATGTTTATGAGAAATCATCATAATAGCCCAGAGTCTGCATAGTTGGTTAGAACCCAGAGTCTGCATAGTGGATTAGAACCCAGAGTTTACATAGTGGATTAGAACCCAGAGTCTGCATAGTGGATTAGAACCCAGAGTTTACATAGGGGGGTAGAACCCAGAGTCTGCATAGTGGGGTAGAATCCATAGTTTGCATAGTGGATTAGAACCTAGAGTCTGCATGGTGGGGTAGAACCCAGAGTCTGCATGGTGGGGTAGAACCCAGAGTCTGAATGGTGGGGTAGAACCCAGAGTCTGCATGTTGGGGTAGAACCCAGAGTATGCATTGTGGGATAGAACCCAGAGTCTGCATGGTGGGGTAGAATCTAGAATCTGCATGGTGGGGTAGAACCCAGAGTCTGCATGGTGGGGTAGAACCCAGAGTCTGCATGGTGGGGTAGAATCTAGAATCTGCATGGTGGGGTAGAACCCAGAGTCTGCATAGTGGGGTAGAATCTAGAATCTGCATGGTGGGGTAGAACCCAGAGTCTGCATGGTGGGGTAGAATCTAGAATCTGCATGGTGGGGTAGAACCCAGAGTCTGCATGGTGGGGTAGAACCCAGAGTCTGCATGGTGGGGTAGAACCCAGAGTCTGCATGGTGGGGTAGAACCCAGAATCTGCATGGTGGGGTAGAACCCAGAGTCTGCATGGTGGGGTAGAACCCAGAATCTGCATGGTGGGGTAGAACCCAGAGTCTGCATGGTGGGGTAGAACCCAGAGTCTGCATGGTGGAGTAGAACCCAGAGTCTGCATGGTGGGGTAGAACCCAGAATCTGCATGGTGGGGTAGAACCCAGAGTCTGCATGGTGGGGTAGAACCCAGAGTCTGCATGGTGGGGTAGAACCCAGAGTCTGCATGGTGGGGTAGAACCCAGAATCTGCATGGTGGGGTAGAACCTAGAGTCTGCATGGTGGGGTAGAATTTAGAATCTGCAAAGTGGGGTAGAACCCAGAGTCTTCATGGTGGGGTAGAATCTAGAATCTGCAATGTGGGGTAGAACCCAGAGTCTGCATGGTGGGGTAGAATCTAGAATCTGCAACGTGGGGTAGAACCCAGAGTCTGCATGGTGGGGTAGAATCTAGAATCTGCAACGTGGGGTACAACCCAGAGTCTGCATGGTGGGGTAGAACCCAGAATCTGCATGGTGGGGTAGAACCCAGAGTCTGCATGGTGGAGTAGAACCCAGAATCTGCATGGTGGGGTAGAACCCAGAGTCTGAATGGTGGGGTAGAACCCAGAGTCTGCATGGTGGGGTAGAACCCAGAGTCTGCATGGTGGGGTAGAACCTAGAGTCTGCATGGTGGGGTAGAATCTAGAATCTGCATGGTGGGGTAGAACCCAGAGTCTGCATGGTGGGGTAGAATCTAGAATCTGCATGGTGGGGTAGAACCCAGAGTCTGCATGGTGGGGTAGAACCCAGAGTCTGCATGGTGGGGTAGAACCCAGAGTCTGCATGGTGGGGTAGAACCCAGAATCTGCATGGTGGGGTAGAACCCAGAATCTGCATGGTGGGGTAGAACCCAGAATCTGCATGGTGGGGTAGAACCCAGAGTCTGCATGGTGGGGTAGAACCCAGAGTCTGCATGGTGGAGTAGAACCCAGAGTCTGCATGGTGGGGTAGAACCCAGAATCTGCATGGTGGGGTAGAACCCAGAGTCTGCATGGTGGGGTAGAACCCAGAGTCTGCATGATGGGGTAGAACCCAGAATCTGCATGGTGGGGTAGAACCTAGAGTCTGCATGGTGGGGTTAGAATCTAGAATCTGCAACGTGGGGTAGAACCCAGAGTCTGCATGGTGGGGTAGAATCTAGAATCTGCAATGTGTGGTAGAACCCAGAGTCTGCATGGTGGGGTAGAATCTAGAATCTGCAACGTGGGGTAGAACCCAGAGTCTGCATGGTGGGGCAGAATCTAGAATCTGCAACGTGGGGTACAACCCAGAGTCTGCATGGTGGGGTAGAACCCAGAATCTGCATGGTGGGGTAGAACCCAGAGTCTGCATGGTGGAGTAGAACCCAGAGTCTGCATGGTGGGGTAGAACCCAGAGTCTGCATGGTGGGGTAGAACCCAGAGTCTGCATGGTGGGGTAGAACCCAGAGTCTGCATGGTGGGGTAGAACCCAGAGTCTGCATGGTGGGGTAGAACCCAGAGTCTGCATGGTGGGGTAGAACCCAGAGTCTGCATGGTGGGGTAGAACCCAGAATCTGCATGGTGGGGTAGAACCCAGAGTCTGCATGGTGGAGTAGAACCCAGAGTCTGCATGGTGGGGTAGAACCCAGAGTCTTTATGGTGGGGTAGAACCCAGAGTCTGCATGGTGGGGTAGAACCCAGAGTCTGCATGGTGGGGTAGAACCCAGAGTCTGCATGGTGGGGTAGAACCCAGAGTCTGCATGGTGGGGTAGAACCCAGAGTCTGCATGGTGGGGTAGAATCTAGAATCTGATATTTTTTATAAATGATCACGTCTCTCTATTATGCTTAGGAATACTTGGGAACAGATTTCGTGAATTAAAGTCAATTGGAGCTGATTTCCTGGTGTTTTTACACGAGGGAATAAGGTGCCCTATGGTATCCGGTCGAAAGTAGTTCACTATATAGGGAATATGAGCCATTTGGGACACATCCTATCTGTTTACACAGAGTAAGTGTGTGCTTGTCTTCAGTTGGGGTGGGGGGGGGGGGTTGGCGGATATCCCTCTGAGGTAGGAATCCATCAACCGCGACAGGTCCATTACCCGTCAATATCAAACTAGTTCTGTCGTCAGACCACACTCTCTTGTATCCCCATGTCCAAAACAGCAATGGAATATGACTAAGCCAACAAATGGCTTGTTTCAACAGCTCCACATTTCTTATGTTTATCTGAACATGGTTGTCTATGTTTTTCTATGTTTATCTAACTTTCTCTTAAAAAAGGAAAGGTATATCATTGGCTGTTAATAAAGCATTGTTGACTCTTATATAGTCAGAGGACTAATAATGCAACTATAGGCTGACAATACAAAACTCTTATATAGTCAGAGGACTAACAATGCAACTATAGGCTGACAATACAAAACTCTTATATAGTCAGAGGACTAACAATGCAACTATAGGCTGACAATACAAAACTCTTATATAGTCAGAGGACTAACAATGCAACTATAGGCTTATAATACGAAACTCTTATATAGTCAGAGGACTAACAATGCAACTATAGGCCGACAATAAAAAATAACAAAAAAGTATTATTTTGTCCTGTAATGGGTTTGTTCACACTTTATTTTGATAGTCCCATCTAGATGACCTACAGATGGATAGTCCCATCTAGATGACCTACAGATGGATAGTCCCATCTAGATGACCTACAGATGGATAGTCCCATCTAGATGACCTACAGATGGATAGTTCCTTCTAGATGACCTACAGATGGATAGTCCCATCTAGATGACCTACAGATGGATAGTCCCATCTAGATGACCTACAGATGGATAGTTCCATGTAGATGACCTACAGATGGATAGTCCCATCTAGATGACCTACAGATGGATAGTTCCATCTAGATGATCTATAGATGGATAGTTCCATCTAGATGACCTACAGATGGATAGTCCCATCTAGATGATCTACAGATGGATAGTTCCATCTAGATGACCTATAGATGGATAGTTCCATCTAGATGACCTACAGATGGATAGTTCCATGTAGATGACCTACAGATGGATAGTTCCATCTAGATGACCTACAGATGGATAGTTCCATGTAGATGACCTACAGATGGATAGTCCCATCTAGATGACCTATAGATGGATAGTTCCATCTAGATGACCTACAGATGGATAGTTCCATGTAGATGACCTACAGATGGATAGTCCCATCTAGATGACCTACAGATGGATATTTCCATCTAGATGATCTATAGATGGATAGTTCCATCTAGATGACCTACAGATGGATAGTCCCATCTAGATGATCTACAGATGGATAGTTCCATCTAGATGACCTATAGATGGATAGTTCCGTGTAGATTATCTACAGATGGATAGTTCCATCTAGATGACCTATAGATGGATAGTTCCGTGTAGATTATCTACAGATGGATAGTTCCATATTGATGATCTACAGATGGATAGTTCCATATTGATGATCTACAGATGGACAGTTCCATATAGATGGCCTACAGATGCTCATACTAGCTATTGATAAGCAATTGCTTGCAAAGGTTAAGGATAGAGTTAGGGCTAGGATTCGTGTTAGGTTTAAGGTAAGTTCCAGGGTTAGGGTTAGGGTAAGGTTTAGGGTTAGGGTTGTGGTTAGGGTTAGGGTTGAGTTATGGTTATGGTTAGGGTTAGGGTTAGGGTTGAGTTAGGGTTAGGGTTAGGGTTAGGGTTGAGTTAGGGTTAGGGTTAGGGTTAGGGTTGAGTTAGGGTTAGGGTAGAGTTATGGTTAAGGTTAAGGTTGAGTTAGGGTTAGGGTTAGGGTTAGGGTTGAGTTATGGTTAGGGTTAGGGTTGAGTTAGGGTTAGGGTTAGGGTTAGGGTTAGGGTTAGGGTTAGGGTTGAGTTAGGGTTAGGGTTATGGTTAGGGTTAGGGTTAGGGTTGAGTTAGGGTTAGGGTTAGGGTTAGGGTTAGGGTTGAGTTAGGGTTAGGGTTAGGGTTAGGGTTGCGTTAGGGTTAGGGTTATGGTTAGGGTTAGGGTTAGGGTTAGGGTTGAGTTAGGGTTAGGGTTAGGGTTAGGGTTAGGGTTGAGTTAGGGTTAGGGTTAGGGTTAGGGTTAGGGTTAGGGTTATGGTTAAGGTTATGGTTAGGGTTAGGGTTGAGTTAGGGTTAGGGTTAGGGTTAGGGTTGAGTTATGGTTAGGGCTAGGGTTTAGTTATGGTTAGTGTTAAGGTTAAGGTTAGTGGATAGTTAGTTGGAATGTTGTTGCCAGTTTCTGAAACTATCTACCAGCATCTACTTGGGACTATCCACATCAAATGCTACCATAAATTGAAAACATAACCACTTAGTCTACAACTCTGCTCGGCTACAGGAGTAACAGCTTTGAATGAAGAAGAATGAACCCCCAAGAAATTAATTCCAGAATACTTGTGTTTGTTATTGTTTCATATGGGGATAAAGGACCAGGGCTACTACATCAGCTCCCACACGACCCTGTCTCTGTTTCTCCGCTAGCTCCATCAAACACTTTTACTGAGTCACAAATGGCACCATATTCCCTACATAGTGCACTATCCTATAGGCCTTGATCAAAGTAGTGCACTATATAGGGGAACATGGTGCCGTTTGATACAGCATGGCTATCTATCTTAACCTCTGGTACAGCCTGGCTATCTATCTTAACCTCTGGTACAGCTTGGCTATCTATCTTAACCTCTGATACAGCCTAGCTATCTATCTTAACCTCTGATACAGCATGGCTATCTATCTTAACCTCTGGTACAGCTTGGCTCTCTATCTTAACCTCTGGTACAGCTTGGCTATCTATCTTAACCTCTGATACAGCCTAGCTATCTATTTTAACCTCTGATACAGCCTGGCTATCTATCTTAACCTCTGGTACAGCCTGGCTATCTATCTTAACCTCTGGTACAGCTTGGCTATCTATCTTAACCTCTGGTACAGCTTGGCTATCTATCTTAACCTCTGATACAGCCTAGCTATCTATTTTAACCTCTGATACAGCCTGGCTATCTATCTTAACCTCTGGTACAGCCTGGCTATCTATCTTAACCTCTGGTACAGCTTGGCTATCTATCTTAACCTCTGGTACAGCTTGGCTATCTATCTTAACCTCTGATACAGCCTAGCTATCTATTTTAACCTCTGATACAGCCTGGCTATCTATCTTAACCTCTGATACAGCCTGGCTATCTATCTTAATCTCTGATACAGACTGGCTATCGATCTTAAACGCTGATACAGCCTGGCTATCTATCTTAACCTCTGATACAGCCTGGCTATCTATCTTAACCTCTGGTACAGCCTGGCTATCTTAACCTCTAATACAGCCTGGCTATCTATCTTAACCTCTGATACAGCCTGGCTATCTATCTTAACCTCTGATACAGCCTGGCTATCTATCTTAACCTCTGGTACAGCCTGGCTATCTATTTTAACCTCTGATACAGCCTGGCTATCTATCTTAACAGCCTGGCTATCTATCTTAACCTCTGGTACAGCCTGGCTATCTATTTTAACCTCTGATACAGCCTGGCTATCTATCTTAACCTCTGGTACAGCATGGCTATCTATCTTAACCTCTGATACAGCCTGGCTATCTTTCTTAATCTCTGATACAGCCTGGCTATCTATCTTAACCTCTAATACAGCCTGGATATCTATCTTAACCTCTGATACAGCCTGGCTATCTATCTTAACCTCTGGTACAGCCTGGCTATCTATTTTAACCTCTGATACAGCCTGGCTATCTATCTTAACAGCCTGGCTATCTATCTTAACCTCTGGTACAGCCTGGCTATCTATCTTAACCTCTGATACAGCCTGGCTATCTATCTTAACCTCTGGTACAGCATGGCTATCTATCTTAACCTCTGATACAGCCTGGCTATCTATCTTAACCTCTGGTACAGCATGGCTATCTATCTTAACCTCTGATACAGCCTGGCTATCTATCTTAACCTCTGGTACAGCCTGGCTATCTTTCTTAACCTCTGATACAGCCTGGCTATCTATTTTAACAGCCTAGCTATCTATCCTAACCTCTGTTACAGCTTGGCTATCTATTTTAGCAGCCTGGCTATCTAGCTTAACCTCTTTACAGCCTGGCTATAAATTGTGAGCACTGCTCATATGTTCTCCAAGAGACAGTCTGCTTAAATACAGGATTGGACATTTAAATGATTTCACTTGTGACAAGCCTGCTGTGACAGAATAACAAATTCTGCTGAACAAATAGGCTCTGGAGCCTGCCGGGGTCCCTGGAGTCAACCCTCCCTCAGCCTCCAGCCCTCAGGCTCTGTTTGGTAAGGGAAGCTTGTTTCAGTATGGCAGCACTTCTGGAAACATATTGGCCTTGTTACATTGAATGAAATGCTAATTCGGGATTTGGATTGTGTGAGTAAGGGTTGGGGGGGGGGGGGGGGTTGTGTATGTGTGTGTGTGTGTGTGTGTGTGTGTGTGTGTGTGTGTGTGTGTGTGTGTGTGTGTGTGTGTGTGCGCGTTGGGGATACATTTATTCAGTACAGCTGTTAATCTCAGTTTGGTTCTCAAGTCAAATAGTCCATTAAGGATTTAAGACTAAAACAATATGTTTTATCTACCAGCTACTGTTGTCAGATTTTCACACCCAAAAAAAGGGTTTTACTAAAACCAGAGAATCCATATGATGTCCAATCAAAGGATGTCTAACGGCTGTCGGGTTATTTATTTATTTAAATTCATTTTACCCCCTTTTTCCTCCCCAATTTCATGGTATCCAATTGTTAGTAGTTACTATCTTGTCTCATCGCTACAACTCCCGTACGGGCTCGGGAGAGACGAAGGTCGAAAGGCATGCGTCCTCCGAAACACAACACAAACCAAGCCGCACTGCTTCTTAACACAGTGTGCATCCAACCCGGAAGCCAGCCGCACCAATGCGCCGGAGGAAACATCGTACACCTGGCGACCTTGGTGCACTGCACCCGGCCCGCCACAGGAGTCGCTGGTGCGCGATGAGACAAGGACATCCTTACCGACCAAGCCCTCCCTAACCCGGACGACGCTAGACCAATTGTGCGTCGCCCCACAGAGGCTGGGCGCAAACCCAGGCTCTGTGGCACAGCTAGCGCTGCAGTGCAGTGCTCTAGACCACTGCGCCACCCGGGAGGCCCCCTGTTAGTTTTTTAAAGCTTAAAATTAATACAAAATATAATGTGAAGTGAGACATTAGAGTTTCACGGTGGCCTTAGCTCAATATTACTCAAGCTTTCTTATCCAGGGGGTGTAAACTCTTTGGTCTATCCTTTGATGGCTTGGTGGTGGCCAGGCTTAGCGAGGTGGGAGCTGTTTGTTTGGTACGATAAGTTTATAATGCTACGATAAGCAATAGGCCAGCGGCATCTGTTTTCAAAAGACCAGCTTTGGGCTGCAGCCTTTTTTTTTTTAAACTGAACTTTTCTTTGTGGGTGGAATTGGACAAAAGCCTTGCCTTGCATCCCAAACGGTGCCCTATTTCCTACATAGTGCAGTACCCTATGGGCCCTGGTCAACAGCAGTGCACTACATAGGGAATAGGAAGTCATTTGGTACACAGACATAGTTTCCTCTGTCCTGTCAAAGCTATTCTATAATCAGCAGAGCGTGTCCCTACCCTCAAAGAGTAGGAAGACATTATTCAAGCTTCCTCCTTCTGATCTTGGGCCCACAACAAACCCTGTAGTCCATGGTTGACTGGTTAAAAGGAAAGGAGAGGAGCACAATGTGCCCCTGTCACCAACGACCAACCAACGGCAGATACAGCCATAGAAATAGAATTACTAGAACACTCGGGAATCCCACCCATTCAAGTCAATGATACCATGATGGGTTACTGTATTTCTCAGTTCATATTTTTACATTATAAAAAAAAAGTAATGTTACAGGCATAGAAATAGAATTTCTAGACTTGGCGGAGTCCAGATTGAGGTCAGTGAGGGTGGATGGATGGATCTGAAGGGGTGGTTTCCGTTCTAGTAATTCTATTTGTATGGACACAGGGCTGGGGTGGGGGGGGGGGGGGGTTCTGTATGAGTACAGCAGAAGCAGGCGACTGGTCTGACTGCCACTGTGGTCGCTGCTTCACCACTGAACCCTATCAGCAACACAAAGGTTACATTCCAAATGACACCCTTGTTCACTGCGGTCTCTGTTCCAAAAGCAGGGCACCAAATAAGGAATAGGCTGCCGTTTGGGACGCGGACAAAGTTACGGTAGAACCCACTTCGTTTTATTTGTCTGTGATGTCAGAGGAGGAACTGATGATGTTTAGCTTGAAAATATATATTTTTTTTAATAACTTAACTAACGACAGAACTCTCACTGTTATGGCTTTATGCATTTTTCTTGACAGTGTTTTTTGGGGAAACATCAGATTGCTTTTGCATAAAGAACTAAAGAGCATCTATACATTTCCTCTCTCCCCCAAAACTGTATGTTAATGAACTAAGAAATATACTGGAGTCATGCACTGGAGTTGGATCTATGATGTAAAATAAGGTCAGGAGGATAGGAGAGGGAGAGCAGAGAGAGAGAGAGTGGAGCTGGCTGCAACATGAGAGATCTATGATGTAAAATAAGGTCAGAAGGATAGGAGAGGGAGAGCAGAGAGAGAGAGTGGAGCTGGCTGCAACATGAGAGATCTATGGTGTAAAATAAGGTCAGGAGGATAGGAGAGGGAGAGCAGAGAGAGAGAGAGAGGAGCTGGCTGCAACATGAGAGATCTATGATGTAAAATAAGGTCAGGAGGATAGGAGAGGGAGAGCAGAGAGAGAGAGAGAGGAGCTGGCTGCAACATGAGAGATCTATGATGTAAAATAAGGTCAGGAGGATAGGAGAGGGAGAGCAGAGAGAGAGAGAGGAGCTGGCTGCAACATGAGAGATCTATGATGTAAAATAAGGTCAGGAGGATAGGAGAGGGAGAGCAGAGAGAGAGAGAGGAGCTGGCTGCAACATGAGAGCCGCCATGCCCTGAGGCTAAAGAAGAAGAAGAAGTGGCCAAAAGGGACAAATTGTCTCCTAATAACAGAGGACTCTATTCCACTGGGGAACAATTAGATTGATAGCTTCCTCATCAAAGTAAAGAGCTGCTCACAAGCTGCTCCATTTCATCATAATACCACTATCATGTTTGCCCCTGAGATATCCTCTTGGTCTGCTTCTTTATTTCTCTCTATGGCCATTGATTGAGGATCTATTTAAATGCACAGTAGGGGTTCTTGATTGTATGGGGAAGAGAGGCCAGCCTAATAGGGCTAAGTGGTAACAGGGGGGTGGCTCTGTCTGTCTTTGCTATGGGGCTCTTTATCTATTTAACATTCAATGGAGCACCCTGGGAGCATTGTCACTGTGTTTCTCAAATCAATGTTGATAGGTGATAACCTACAGTACTGATCTAACATGGCATGGCAGAGCTGGCATCATTTCTGGGGGTTTTATTGTCATGTTTTTGACACCTGCATAACCTGCAAACCTTCTGTTAGAACTCTGAAAGAAATATACCTACAATTATTTTTGAAAAGCCAAATATAATAATCTTACGGCCCCCCCCACCTAGACGTCGATACTTCTGTAAAATAACTGCTTTCTAGTCTGTCACTTAAAAAGGATTATTCTGAGCTCTTGATGTACGCATCGTGTGGATTAGCCAACACTAACTGAAACTGTACAGTTTAAATCCATTTTCTCTGTCTGTCCCCCCAAGAGGACAGAGGAGTTGAGATTATTGCCTCCTCTTTTCATTTAAATTCACCCTTTTATACAGTTTGTCAAACTGAGACCATCCAGCCAGTAAATGTTCTGGGTGAGTGTTGAATCTCTAAATTCCAGTCAGTCGTGGTGAATGAGCTTAACCAAAGCTGTGGGCATGTTCTACTTTCCTGTGGTGACGCTGTTGATTAGATTTGGCTGTTTCGTGGCTTTTAGTTAAAGGACAATAAGGTTTATGGTACATTTTTGCCCTTAATTAATATATTTATTTTGCACCAAGTAATATGTAACTTTTTCTTAGTAAAACAATGAGAGATGCAACAGGTGGGTGGTACTGTATACTCATGTATACTCATGTATACTCATGTATACTCATGTTTACTCATGTATACTCATGTTTGCTCATGTATACTCATGTTTGCTCATGTATACTCGTGTATACTCATGTATACTCGTGTATACTCATGTATACTCGTGTATACTCGTGTATACTCATGTTTACTCTTGTATACTCATGTATACTCATGTATACTAATGTATACTCATGTATACTCATGTTTTGCTACTCTCTTGTTGGTGAAGGTGATTTGATGATAAAGTGTTCAACTTATTCAATATCTCTATAGATCTTGTTTGTGTATTCTCCCAATGATGTTGAACATCATATTTAGACCGTCAGACCAGGATCAAACTCTACTGTCTCTACTGTATCTACTGTCTCTACTGTCTCTACTGTCTGTACTGTCTGTACTGTCTCTACTGTCTGTACTGTGTCTGTGCTGTCTCTACTGTCTGTACTGTCTCTACTGTCTCTACTGTCTGTACTGTCTCTACTGTCTGTACTGTCTGTACTGACTCTACTGTCTGTACTGACTCTACTGTCTGTACTGACTCTACTGACTCTACTGTCTCTACTGTCTGTACTGACTCTACGGACTCTACTGTCTCTACTGTCTGTACTGTCTCTACTGTCTGTACTGTCTGTACTGACTCTACTGTCTGTACTGACTCTACTGTCTGTACTGACTCTACTGACTCTACTGTCTCTACTGTCTGTACTGACTCTACGGACTCTACTGTCTCTACTGTCTGTACTGACTCTACTGACTCTACTGTCTGTACTGTCTGTACTGTCTGTACTGTCTGTACTGTCTCTACTGTCTGTACTGTCTCTAATGTCTCTAATGTCTGTACTGTTTCTACTGTCTCTACTGTCTCTACTGTCTGTACTGTCTCTACTGTCTCTACTGTCTCTACTGTCTCTACTGTCTGTACTGACTCTACTGTCTCTACTGTCTATACTGTCTCTACTGTCTGTACTGTCTCTACTGTCTCTACTGTCTCTACTGTCTGTACTGTCTCTACTGTCTCTACTGTCTCTACTGTCTCTACTGTCTGTACTGTCTCTACTGTCTGTACTGTCTCTACTGTCTGTACTGTCTGTACTGACTCTACTGTCTCTACTGTCTCTACTGACTCTACTGTCTGTACTGTCTCTACTGACTCTACTGTCTCTACTGTCTCTACTGTCTCTACTGTCTGTACTGTCTCTACTGTCTGTACTGACTGTACTGACTCTACTGTCTCTACTGTCTCTACTGTCTGTACTGTCTCTACTGTCTGTACTGACTTTACTGTCTTTACTGTCTCTACTGTCAGTACTGACTCTACTGTCTGTACTGTCTCTACTGTCTGTACTGTCTGTACTGACTCTACTGTCTCTACTGTCTCTACTGTCTGTACTGTCTGTACTGTCTCTACTGTCTCTACTGTCTGTACTGACTCTACTGTCTGTACTGACTCTACTGTTTCTACTGTCTCTACTGTCTGTACTGTCTGTACTGTCTGTACTGACTCTACTGTCTCTACTGTCTGTACTGTCTCTACTGTCTGTACTGACTCTACTGTCTCTACTGTCTGTACTGTCTCTACTGTCTCTACTGTCTGTACTGTCTGTACTGACTCTACTGTCTCTACTGTCTCTACTGTCTCTACTGTCTGTACTGTCTCTACTGTCTCTACTGTCTGTACTGACTCTACTGTCTGTACTGTCTCTACTGTCTGTACTGACTCTACTGTCTGTACTGTCTCTACTGTCTGTACTGTCTGTACTGACTCTACTGTCTCTACTGTCTCTACTGTCTGTACTGTCTGTACTGTCTCTACTGTCTCTACTGTCTGTACTGACTCTACTGTCTGTACTGACTCTACTGTTTCTACTGTCTCTACTGTCTCTACTGTCTGTACTGTCTGTACTGACTCTACTGTCTCTACTGTCTGTACTGTCTCTACTGTCTGTACTGACTCTACTGTCTCTACTGTCTGTACTGTCTCTACTGTCTCTACTGTCTGTACTGTCTGTACTGACTCTACTGTCTCTACTGTCTCTACTGTCTCTACTGTCTGTACTGTCTCTACTGTCTCTACTGTCTGTACTGACTCTACTGTCTGTACTGTCTCTACTGTCTGTACTGACTCTACTGTCTCTACTGTCTGTACTGTGTACCTCCCTACACCAATCCAACGTTGTTGTTTTTTACATTTGTGGGGAGTAGTGAATGAGTACACACTTCAGGGAGAATAGCAGGTTATTGGGTGGTATTCCCAGTGCCTGTACAATGAACAGGAATCTAACATTATGTTCATCAAGGTCTCCAGCAGAGGTCCTCAGGTTTGAGTTCACCCTCTTCAGCATGGGTCAAAACATGTCTCATAAACCCATGTTTCTAGCTATTATTATAATCATCTATAATAGTTTATTATAATAATCTATAAAGTGGTAGATAAACATGAAATTATTACATGTCACAGTGTAACAAAATATTTTTCTGAAAAAATTGCTGCTTCACAACTCCTTGGTTGGATGAGAAATGAAGTTAGATTTACACTGTTGTCTTTGTTGACTGTCTCTGTGTCTGTTTGTTCTGTGTTGGTAGCTACCTTCCGTTTGATTTACTCTGTCCCATGCCCGACCACACCACCAACATATATCATTTCAAATATTTACCTCGTTCCCTCAGCTAATTTCAAAGGTTTATTTCCCGAAATGAATCCTCTTCATCAAATCCATTGATCCTTGCAAATCTGGGAGCAATATCAATGTTTGTATAATAAATTGACCTGTAATGTTAATTATGTTAAGGGAAATAGAAAAAGAGAGGGGGGGGATTTAAAAAAAAATGTCCATTAACATTTGTGCCTTGTGAGTTTGTGCTGTTAATTTAAAACATTTAAGTCTGGAAATGAGCTTCTCCATCAAACGTCCCAGACCCATTTACATTTCTTGCATACAAGTCAATTTGTGGCTGCCCCGGCACATAAATCATTGCCAGTGGATTGCTGTGTCGGTACCTCAAGACATTACCCTGGCGCTGGGTACTTAAAAAAAAAAAATCCCATTTACAACTCCATTTGCACAAAAAAAAAACAGTTTGCTTTTACTAGACCTTCACACTTCTCTCAGCAAAATGAAGATTAAACAGCAATGCTTTATAGAGTTGTACAGCAAGTAGATGTGTTACAATGGTTTTCCATTCCCTTTTGTCTTCTCCTTTCCAGTGGTTAACTCATGTACTCCCAGCTCTGTGTCTGGAGAGCCCAATAAACAGGTATCATTATGGTAGTGTGGTGGGTCAGACTAATACACAGGTATCATTATGGTAGTGTGGTGGGTCAGACTAATACACAGGTATCATTATGGTAGTGTGGTGGGTCAGACTAATACACAGGTATCATTATGGTAGTGTGGTGGGTCAGACTAATACACAGGTATCATTATGGTAGTGTGGTGGGTCAGACTAATAAACAGGTATCATTATGGTAGTGTTGTGGGTCAGACTAATAAACAGGTATCATTATGGTAGTGTTGTGGGTCAGACTAATAAACAGGTATCATTATGGTAGTGTGGTTGGTCAGACTAATAAACAGGTATCATTATGGTAGTGTGGTTGGTCAGACTAATAAACAGGTATCATTATGGTAGTGTGGTTGGTCAGACTAATACACAGGTATCATTATGGTAGTGTGGTTGGTCAGACTAATAAACAGGTATCATTATGGTAGTGTGGTTGGTCACACTAATAAACAGGTATCATTATGGTAGTGTGGTTGGTCAGACTAATAAACAGGTATCATTATGGTAGTGTGGTGGGTCAGACTAATACACAGGTATCATTATGGTAGTGTGGTTGGTCAGACTAATACACAGGTATCATTATGGTAGTGTGGTTGGTCAGACTAATAAACAGGTATCATTATGGTAGTGTGGTTGGTCAGACTAATAAACAGGTATCATTATGGTAGTGTGGTGGGTCAGACTAATAAACAGGTATCATTATGGTAGTGTGGTTGGTCAGACTAATAAACAGGTATCATTATGGTAGTGTGGTTGGTCAGACTAATACACAGGTATCATTATGGTAGTGTGGTTGGTCAGACTAATAAACAGGTATCATTATGATAGTGTGGTTGGTCACACTAATAAACAGGTATCATTATGGTAGTGTGGTTGGTCAGACTAATAAACAGCTATTATTGTTATTATTAGTAGTAGTAGTAGCATTAGTAGTGTTATTGGTAGTAGAGGTAGTAATAGCAGTAGTAGCAATAGTAGTAGTAGTATTGTTATTAGTATTATTTTTAGCAGTATAGTAGTAGTAGTAGTAGTAGTAGTAGTAGTTGTAGTAGTAGTAGTTGTAGTAGTAGTAGTTGTAGTAGTTGTAGTTGTAGTAGTAGTATTATTGTTATTATTATTATTTTTAGCAGTATAGTAGTAGTAGTAGGAGTAGTAGTAGTTGTAGTTGTAGTAGTAGTATTATTGTTATTATTATTATTTTTAGCAGTATAGTAGTAGTAGTAGGAGTAGTAGTAGTTGTAGTTGTAGTAGTAGTATTATTGTTATTATTATTATTTTTAACAGTACAGTAGTAGTAGTAGTAATAGTAGTAGTAATAGTAATAGTAGTAATAGTAGTAGTAGTAGTAGTAGTGGTAATAGTGGTAGTAGTAGTAATAGTAGTAGTAGTAATAGTAATAGTAGTAGTAATAATAGTAATAGTAGTAGTAGTAGTAGTAATAGTAGTAGTAATAGCAATAGTAGTAGTAGTAGTAGTATTGTTATTATTATTATTTCTAGCAGTACAGTTGAAGTAGTAGTAGTAGTAGTAGGTTTAGTAGTAGTAATAGTAGTAATAGTAGTAGTAGTAGTAGTAGTTGTAGTAGGTTTAGTAGAAGTAATAGTAGTAATAGTAGTACTAGTAGTAGTGCTGTTATTATTATTATTTTTAGCAGTACAGTTGAAGTAGTAGTAGTAGTAGTAGTAGGTTTAGTAGTAGTAATAGTAGTAATAGTAGTAGTAGTAGTAATAGTAGTAGTAGTAGTAGTAGTAGTAGTAGTAGTATTGTTATTATTATTATTTCTAGCAGTACAGTTAAAGTAGTAGTAGTAGTAGCAGTAGGTTTAGTAGTAGTAATAGTAGTAATAGTAGTAGTAGTAGTAATAGTAGTAATAGTAGTAGTAGTAGTAGTAGTAGTAGTAGTGTTGTTATTATTATTATTTCTAGCAGTACAGTAGTAGTACATTAATAGTGACAGTGGCTCTCTTCATCTCAAAACTAACAACACCTTGCTGTAGAGAAATAGCAATAAACCCACACATAGTGGGTCTGTTTGCAGTGCTCAAACTCACCATCAATAATGGCCTGATAAAAGAGATGCTATCTGGTCGGGCGGAAAGCAGTGGTCAGTAAAATAGGTACAATATTGTGTCAGGTATCAGGACATAATTGATGACCCCTTTCACGCGGATCTCAAACGGGGCATTGGGAAATCATTTTCAATCTTTGGCTTAGCGGAAGAAACAAATGCTTCTGGCTTGCTTTGTCAATTCTCACTCCTTAGGGTCAAACAAACTGCTTTTCCAGGGCTAGGCTTAGAGGCTGGTGTACAGGCAGCCAAGCTGAAAATGTCCCCTGTCCTCCACAAAATGATGCAATGTAGCATTTCATATACCAACAGTTTGTTATTTGTCATTGACAAAGTTATAATAGGAGAAGCCTTCATATTCATTGACCAGGTGACCCTTCCAATCCCAAAGCCTCCAGTCCCATCCTAGCAGTAGAGAGTAGTCCCAAATCGCACTATATTCCCTAAATAGTGCACTACTTTTGACCAGATCCCCATTGGTCCTGGTCAAAGGTAGTGCACTATAAAGGGAAGAGGGTGCCATTTGGCACCCCAGGAGTCCCTGAGCCATGTTCCAGCACTTCTCACATTAATGTTGTGGGGACACAATTTATTAAAGCAGAGAGAGAAGGAAGACAGAGTGTAAAAAAGGGGAAGTGGGATCAAGTACAAGAACAGGAAGCAGGGTGGTATGTGGGTTTATGGCCTGCTGAACACAACACACACAGGGACAGGTTTACTGAATATTTTCTAACGATTTCCTAAAGATTTCCTAAAGATTTACTTAAGATTTAATTAAGATTTATTGAAGATTTACAGATAATTTCCGAAAGATTTACTGAATATTTTCTAACATTTCCTAAAGATTTACTGAACATTTCCTAAAGATTTCCTAAAGATTTCATGAAGATTTATTGAAGATTTACAGTTGATTTCCTAAAGAGTTACTGAATATATTACTAACATTTACAAATATTTTTACTGAAAATGTCCTAAAGGTTTACTAAAGATATGAAGTTAGGTATAGGCTAAAACTCCAAAACAAACTGTATTCATTTGACCTTAATGTTTTGTTATTTATCGTAACCCTTAGTTGACCCTTTTGATCTGTCGCCAATGTTACATTTACAACACCACCTCCAAAAGGATTATGGGTAAATAGGTTGCTTTTGATCTGTCGCCAATGTTACATTTACAACACCACCTCCAAAAGGATTATGGGTAAATAGGTTGCTTTTGATCTGTCGCCAATGTTACATTTACAACACCACCTCCAAAAGGATTATGGGTAAATAGGTTGCTTTTGCAAACAGCAAAAAACTTTGGAATACAACGTTTTTTTTGCAAAACGATAGGAGTTTGGTCTATTCATTTCCTGTTTAAAAAACAGTTGCAAACTTAGGTGCAAACGCTTAATTAATCTGTCCTACACCGTCTTCTGTCTGCCCTGACGGCTGGAGGGGGAGAAAGGAGGCTAGAGAAATGTGATGACTCTCTTGTGACCTTAAGGCCAATTAGTGTTCTCATGGCACCTTATTTGATTTTAGTTAGTGTTAGCTAGTTGTCTACTCAGCAACTGCCTGACTGATTAGTTTAACACGGGCTCAATTCTGACAATCCAAGAGCCTCACGGACAAAGGGAACTATGGGAAGAAATATTCCCAAAGCCCCGAGTCGAGACAAAGGAGAGATATAGAGAGTGACGTAATGAGCACAACTTAAAAGGGAGAACATAAGAAAACTAACATCTGTTTTTAAATTAATTTGAGAATTTGAGAATATAGCAGGACTGAGGCATTGAAATAAACAGTTTTCTGTGTGATCACATTTTTCTAATGTCACTCACAACCAACGGCTGACATTAAATCTAACAGGAAATTAGAATAGTCATAAAACCAAAGCATAATCAAGTGACGATATCATGAACTAACGGGATTAAGATGAAATGGTTTTTGAACCAGGATTATCCTCATAAACTCTGACAGAGGTACCTAACAATGACCTGCTGTATTTAAAAACCTCTTAACACAACCACCACAGCCCTTCTTATTCACTGGGGGAGTTTCCCACAAGCATTAAGATAATCGTTCGTCCCATTGACCACAATGGATTCAAGATGATTTTTATAGCTAAAGATAATCTTTATGTTTTTGGGGAAAGTCACCTCATTCTAGTTACACAAAAAATGTCTGTCATAATGATTTATTACTTGTAATTACAAGCCAATAAAATACCTTTCCTTTCACAAAACTTTTCAAAACATCTTGTCCTCTCTCCTTCTCCTCCTAGGTTCCCAGCGCGGCGACCGGGATTGGGAATGCTTTCAATTTCCTCTGCCTCCTATCGCCTGGAGCCTAGCTGCTTGTCAGTGTCCATAGGGGGGAAAAGGACCAGGACCTGCCACGCGTATGGGAGCCCCACATCTCACAGCCAGCCTCTGTTCTCCTGTGTGTCCCAACTGGCACCCTATTCCCTATATAGTGCACTACATTTGATCAAAAGGAGTGCACTATTTAGGGAATAGGGTGCTATTTGTAACACGGTCATTGTGTCCACAGGCCTCCTGCCTGTCCCGAGCCTGCCTCCTCCTGCCTCCTCCTGCCTCCTCCTGCCTCCTCCTGCCTCCTCCTGCCTCCTCCTGCCTCCTCCTGCCTCCTCCTGCCTCCTCCTGTCTCCTCCTGCCTCCTCCTGTCTCCTCCTGCCTCCTCCTGCCTCCTCCTGCCTCCTCCTGCCTCCTCCTGTCTCCTCCTGCCTCCTCCTGTCTCCTCCTGCCTCCTCCTGCCTCCTCCTGCCTCCTCCTGCCTCCTCCTGCCTCCTCCTGTCTCCTCCTGCCTCCTCCTGCCTCCTCCTGCCTCCTCCTGCCTCCTCCTGCCTCCTCCTGCCTCCTCCTGCCTCCTCCTGTCTCCTCCTGCCTCTATGAAACCAACAGTTTATTCTCTAGCAGCAGGGCCTGGAGCAAGCTCCGAGGGGGAGCATTGTACGGCATTACCAAGACAATGGTGCCATATGGGGAACAGAAGGATCTCCTGCTCAGACTATTCAGCGCGGAAAGGCTGCGGAGCAAACGCCAATCCACGTATACATGGCAGCGGTCACTTCAAGGTTACACTTTTTAGCATAACAACTGAATGAAAAAGTGAAAAGTCATTTTATTCCCATTTAGGGCTATTATTGGCGTGGAGCGGGTTAGAGGAAAGGGGAGGGGGGGGGGTGTTGGTCCTTAACAATACGAGTCACAGTCAACAGACTGGCTGGGGCTCACAGAGGGAGTGATAATGGGGTTGTATCATGTTCATCAAATCTACATCCAGTCAAAGGGAGTACCACGCTGGTTTCTGTATGTTGACTCTGGGCCACACACTGATTGTGTCTACATTATTGTAAACGTAGGTCAGCAATGCATAAAGGGAGAATTGATATTTAAACACCAATATATCTATTTTTTTTAATTCTAAAAATAAAATGTGTGTGTGTTTTTTTTTATTATTTTTTTTATCTTGTTGACAAATCCTAAAGATAGAATATCTGTTTTATTTATTTTTCCATAAGGTTACAAAAATAGACTTTGGACTGTGGCGTCACATCCAAGTCAAGACGGCAATACGATCCAATTATAAATGTCTGAACATCTTGGTGTTGATTGGAGCGTCACAGATCTTAAAATGGTACATTTCAGATCCAATCCATTTGTGGAGTATGGTGTCTTCACACACAGCCAGCAAAGCAGGGAATGTCATATGGTGAAGTGTTGCTTGATCTGTAGCAACTAAATCGTTGCCAAGAGACGTTTTGGAGTGGCTGCATTTAACACAGACTCTTCAGTCTGAACTGCAGAATACCTGACGAGACGTTTTGGAGTGGCTGCATTACACGCAGACTCTTCAGTCTAAACTGCAGAATACCTGATGAGACGTTTTGGAGTGGATGCATTTAACACAGACTCTTCAGTCTGAACTGCAGAATACCTGACGAGACGTTTTGGAGTGGCTGCATTACACGCAGACTCTTCAGTCTGAACTGCAGAATACCTGACGAGACGTTTTGCAGTGGCTGCATTACACACAGACTCTTCAGTCTAAACTGCAGAATACCTGACGAGACGTTTTGCAGTGGCTGCATTTAACACAGACTCTTCAGTCTAAACTGCAGAATACCTGACGAGACGTTTTGGAGTGGCTGCATTTAACACAGACTCTTCAGTCTAAACTGCAGAATACCTGACACCTGAATACCTGAATACCTGACTGATACCTGACGTTATGTTATAACGTGTCAATAATCACTTCACTCTTATAACTTAAACAACATACCAGCAAATCTAGCACAAATTGGGTTTAATATATTGTTCTAATATTAAAGGGTAAGTGTGTGTCCTTTTCATAAAGACCTTTTTAAAGAAATATAGAGTTTAAAGAAAAAACTAGTTGAAAAAAATCACTGCACTTGAAATGATTATTGGTTCCAATGGTGTCAATCATTATTGTTCCATCTGCATGTAATGAATTGATTATGCTCATAATCTACCTCATAATGGCGTAAGGACACCAAAGAGTCCTCTAAAGAAGATGAGAACCTATTGATCCCCAAGATAAATGCTCTTTGGAATGTTAATAGTCTAATGTGCTTTAATGATTTCTCTCTGCATCCCCCCCCCCCCCCCCCCCCCCCCACCAAGGACAGGATAATTTACACTTAACGGGGCTATTCAAAGCAGCAGCTAGAGCAACTGGATGTTTCCTGTATATAAATGTAGGGCTGTAGAGTCCAAGGCCTAGAGTTGTTGATCAGGCTAACAATTAGTTTGTCTTTATTTGCTTTCTTCCAAGGCAATTATAATGGATTCACGATTTTGTTAGAGGATAGGGGGGAATAACATTAGCTGGCAGTCTCCATTTTGAGAATGGACTACCCAGGCCTAATAAACAGTATGAATGGACTACCCAGGCCTAGTAAACAGTATGAATGGACTACCCAGGAATAATGAACAGTATGAATGGACTACCCAGGCCTAATAAACAGTATGAATGGACTACCCAGGCCTAATGAACAGTATGAATGGACTATCCAGGCCTAATGAACAGTATGAATGGACTACCCAGGCCTAGTAAACAGTATGAATGGACAACCCAGGCCTAATAAACAGTATGAATGGACTATCCAGGCCTAATAAACAGTATGAATGGACTACCCAGGCCTAATAAACAGTATGAATGGACTACCCAGGCCTAATAAAAAGTATGAATGGACAACCCAGGCCTAATAAACAGTATGAATGGACTATCCAGGCCCAATAAACAGTATGAATGGATTATCCAGGCCTAATAAACAGTATGAATGGACTATCTAGGCCTAGTAAACAGTATGAATGGACTACCCAGGCCTAGTAAACAGTATGAATGGACTACCCAGGCCTAGTAAACAGTATGAATGGACTACCCAGGCCTAATAAACAGTATGAATGGACTACCCAGGCCTAGTAAACAGTATGAATGGACTATCCAGGCCTAATAAACAGTATGAATGGACTATCTAGGCCTAGTAAACAGTATGAATGGACTACCCAGGCCTAGTAAACAGTATGAATGGACTACCCAGGCCTAGTAAACAGTATGAATGGACTACCCAGGTCTAATAAACAGTATGAATGGACTGTCCAGGTGTAGTAAACAGTATGAATGGACTGTCCAGGTGTAGTAAACAGTATGAATGGACTGTCCAGGTGTAGTAAACAGTATGAATGGACTGTCCAGGTGTAGTAAACAGTATGAATGGACTGTCCAGGTGTAGTAAACAGTATGAATGGACTATCTAGGCCTAATAAACAGTATGAATGGACTATCCAGGTGTAGTAAACAGTATGAATGGACTGTCCAGGTGTAGTAAACAGTATGAATGGACTATCCAGGTGTAGTAAACAGTATGAATGGACTGTCCAGGTGTAGTAAACAGTATGAATGGACTGTCCAGGTGTAGTAAACAGTATGAATGGACTATCTAGGCCTAATAAACAGTATGAATTGACTGTCCAGGTGTAGTAAACAGTATGAATAGACTATCTAGGCCTAATAAACAGTATGAATGGACTGTCCAGGTGTAGTAAACAGTATGAATGGACTGTCCAGGTGTAGAAAACAGTATGAATGGACTATCCAGGTGTAGTAAACAGTATGAATGGACTGTCCAGGTGTAGTAAACAGTATGAATAGACTATCTAGGCCTAATAAACAGTATGAATAGACTACCCAGGCCTAGTAAACAGTATGAATGGACTGTCCAGGTGTAGTAAACAGTATGAATGGACTGTCCAGGTGTAATAAACAGTATGAATGGACTACCCAGGCCTAGTAAACAGTATGAATGGACTGTCCAGGTGTAGTAAACAGTATGAATGGACTGTCCAGGTGTAATAAACAGTATGAATGGACTACCCAGGCCTAGTAAACAGTATGAATGGACTGTCCAGGTGTAGTAAACAGTATGAATGGACTGTCCAGGTGTAGTAAACAGTATGAATGGACTATCTAGGCCTAATAAACAGTATGAATGGACTATCCAGGTGTAGTAAACAGTATGAATTGACTGTCCAGGTGTAGTAAACAGTATGAATAGACTATCCAGGTGTAGTAAACAGTATGAATGGACTACCCAGGTGTAGTAAACAGTATGAATGGACTGTCCAGGTGTAGTAAACAGTATGAATAGACTATCTAGGCCTAATAAACAGTATGAATGGACTGTCCAGGTGTAGTAAACAGTATGAATGGACTGTCCAGGTGTAGTAAACAGTATGAATGGACTATCTAGGCCTAATAAACAGTATGAATGGACTATCCAGGTGTAGTAAACAGTATGAATGGAATGTCCAGGTGTAGTAAACAGTATGAATAGACTATCCAGGTGTAGTAAACAGTATGAATGGACTACCCAGGTGTAGTAAACAGTATGAATGGACTGTCCAGGTGTAGTAAACAGTATGAATAGACTATCTAGAACTAATAAACAGTATGAATGGACTGTCCAGGTGTAGTAAACAGTATGAATGGACTGTCCAGGTGTAGTAAACAGTATGAATGGACTATCTAGGCCTAATAAACAGTATGAATGGACTATCCAGGTGTAGTAAACAGTATGAATGGACTGTCCAGGTGTAGTAAACAGTATGAATGGACTATCCAGGTGTAGTAAACAGTATGAATGGACTGTCCAGGTGTAGTAAACAGTATGAATGGACTGTCCAGGTGTAGTAAACAGTATGATTGGACTATCTAGGCCTAATAAACAGTATGAATTGACTGTCCAGGTGTAGTAAACAGTATGAATGGACTGTCCAGGTGTAGTAAACAGTATGAATAGACTATCTAGGCCTAATAAACAGTATGAATAGACTATCTAGGCCTAATAAACAGTATGAATGGACTATCCAGGTGTAGTAAACAGTATGAATGGACTACCCAGGTGTAGTAAACAGTATGAATAGACTATCCAGGTGTAGTAAACAGTATGAATGGACTGTCCAGGTGTAGTAAACAGTATGAATGGACTATCTAGGCCTAATAAACAGTATGAATTGACTGTCCAGGTGTAGTAAACAGTATGAATGGACTGTCCAGGTGTAGTAAACAGTATGAATAGACTATCTAGGCCTAATAAACAGTATGAATAGACTATCTAGGCCTAATAAACAGTATGAATGGACTATCCAGGTGTAGTAAACAGTATGAATGGACTACCCAGGTGTAGTAAACAGTATGAATAGACTATCCAGGTGTAGTAAACAGTATGAATGGACTGTCCAGGTGTAGTAAACAGTATGAATGGACTGTCCAGGTGTAGTAAACAGTATGATTGGACTATCTAGGCCTAATAAACAGTATGAATTGACTGTCCAGGTGTAGTAAACAGTATGAATAGACTATCTAGGCCTAATAAACAGTATGAATGGACTGTCCAGGTGTAGTAAACAGTATGAATGGACTGTCCAGGTGTAGTAAACAGTATGAATGGACTGTCCAGGTGTAGTAAACAGTATGAATGGACTGTCCAGGTGTAGTAAACAGTATGAATAGACTATCTAGGCCTAATAAACAGTATGAATAGACTATCTAGGCCTAATAAACAGTATGAATGGACTATCCAGGTGTAGTAAACAGTATGAATGGACTACCCAGGTGTAGTAAACAGTATGAATAGACTATCCAGGTGTAGTAAACAGTATGAATGGACTGTCCAGGTGTAGTAAACAGTATGAATGGACTATCTAGGCCTAATAAACAGTATGAATGGACTATCCAGGTGTAGTAAACAGTATGAATGGACTGTCCAGGTGTAGTAAACAGTATGAATAGACTATCCAGGTGTAGTAAACAGTATGAATGGACTACCCAGGTGTAGTAAACAGTATGAATGGACTGTCCAGGTGTAGTAAACAGTATGAATAGACTATCTAGAACTAATAAACAGTATGAATGGACTGTCCAGGTGTAGTAAACAGTATGAATGGACTGTCCAGGTGTAGTAAACAGTATGAATGGACTATCTAGGCCTAATAAACAGTATGAATGGACTATCCAGGTGTAGTAAACAGTATGAATGGACTGTCCAGGTGTAGTAAACAGTATGAATGGACTATCCAGGTGTAGTAAACAGTATGAATGGACTGTCCAGGTGTAGTAAACAGTATGAATGGACTGTCCAGGTGTAGTAAACAGTATGAATAGACTATCTAGGCCTAATAAACAGTATGAATAGACTATCTAGGCCTAATAAACAGTATGAATGGACTATCCAGGTGTAGTAAACAGTATGAATGGACTACCCAGGTGTAGTAAACAGTATGAATAGACTATCCAGGTGTAGTAAACAGTATGAATGGACTGTCCAGGTGTAGTAAACAGTATGAATAGACTATCTAGGCCTAATAAACAGTATGAATGGACTGTCCAGGTGTAGTAAACAGTATGAATGGACTGTCCAGGTGTAGTAAACAGTATGAATGGACTATCTAGGCCTAATAAACAGTATGAATGGACTATCCAGGTGTAGTAAACAGTATGAATGGACTGTCCAGGTGTAGTAAACAGTATGAATGGACTATCCAGGTGTAGTAAACAGTATGAATGGACTGTCCAGGTGTAGTAAACAGTATGAATGCACTGTCCAGGTGTAGTAAACAGTATGAATGGACTATCTAGGCCGAATAAACAGTATGAATTGACTGTCCAGGTGTAGTAAACAGTATGAATAGACTATCCAGGTGTAGTAAACAGTATGATTGGACTATCTAGGCCTAATAAACAGTATGAATTGACTGTCCAGGTGTAGTAAACAGTATGAATAGACTATCTAGGCCTAATAAACAGTATGAATGGACTGTCCAGGTGTAGTAAACAGTATGAATGGACTATCCAGGTGTAGTAAACAGTATGAATGGACTGTCCAGGTGTAGTAAACAGTATGAATGGACTGTCCAGGTGTAGTAAACAGTATGATTGGACTATCTAGGCCTAATAAACAGTATGAATTGACTGTCCAGGTGTAGTAAACAGTATGAATAGACTATCTAGGCCTAATAAACAGTATGAATGGACTGTCCAGGTGTAGTAAACAGTATGAATGGACTGTCCAGGTGTAGTAAACAGTATGAATGGACTGTCCAGGTGTAGTAAACAGTATGAATGGACTGTCCAGGTGTAGTAAACAGTATGAATAGACTATCTAGGCCTAATAAACAGTATGAATAGACTATCTAGGCCTAATAAACAGTATGAATGGACTATCCAGGTGTAGTAAACAGTATGAATGGACTACCCAGGTGTAGTAAACAGTATGAATAGACTATCCAGGTGTAGTAAACAGTATGAATGGACTGTCCAGGTGTAGTAAACAGTATGAATGGACTATCTAGGCCTAATAAACAGTATGAATGGACTATCCAGGTGTAGTAAACAGTATGAATGGACTGTCCAGGTGTAGTAAACAGTATGAATAGACTATCCAGGTGTAGTAAACAGTATGAATGGACTACCCAGGTGTAGTAAACAGTATGAATGGACTGTCCAGGTGTAGTAAACAGTATGAATAGACTATCTAGGCCTAATAAACAGTATGAATGGACTGTCCAGGTGTAGTAAACAGTATGAATGGACTGTCCAGGTGTAGTAAACAGTATGAATGGACTATCTAGGCCTAATAAACAGTATGAATGGACTATCCAGGTGTAGTAAACAGTATGAATGGAATGTCCAGGTGTAGTAAACAGTATGAATAGACTATCCAGGTGTAGTAAACAGTATGAATGGACTACCCAGGTGTAGTAAACAGTATGAATGGACTGTCCAGGTGTAGTAAACAGTATGAATAGACTATCTAGAACTAATAAACAGTATGAATGGACTGTCCAGGTGTAGTAAACAGTATGAATGGACTGTCCAGGTGTAGTAAACAGTATGAATGGACTATCTAGGCCTAATAAACAGTATGAATGGACTATCCAGGTGTAGTAAACAGTATGAATGGACTGTCCAGGTGTAGTAAACAGTATGAATGGACTATCCAGGTGTAGTAAACAGTATGAATGGACTGTCCAGGTGTAGTAAACAGTATGAATGGACTGTCCAGGTGTAGTAAACAGTATGATTGGACTATCTAGGCCTAATAAACAGTATGAATTGACTGTCCAGGTGTAGTAAACAGTATGAATAGACTATCTAGGCCTAATAAACAGTATGAATGGACTGTCCAGGTGTAGTAAACAGTATGAATGGACTGTCCAGGTTTAGTAAACAGTATGAATGGACTGTCCAGGTGTAGTAAACAGTATGAATGGACTGTCCAGGTGTAGTAAACAGTATGAATAGACTATCTAGGCCTAATAAACAGTATGAATAGACTATCTAGGCCTAATAAACAGTATGAATGGACTATCCAGGTGTAGTAAACAGTATGAATGGACTACCCAGGTGTAGTAAACAGTATGAATAGACTATCCAGGTGTAGTAAACAGTATGAATGGACTGTCCAGGTGTAGTAAACAGTATGAATAGACTATCTAGGCCTAATAAACAGTATGAATGGACTGTCCAGGTGTAGTAAACAGTATGAATGGACTGTCCAGGTGTAGTAAACAGTATGAATGGACTATCTAGGCCTAATAAACAGTATGAATGGACTATCCAGGTGTAGTAAACAGTATGAATGGACTGTCCAGGTGTAGTAAACAGTATGAATGGACTATCCAGGTGTAGTAAACAGTATGAATGGACTGTCCAGGTGTAGTAAACAGTATGAATGCACTGTCCAGGTGTAGTAAACAGTATGAATGGACTATCTAGGCCGAATAAACAGTATGAATTGACTGTCCAGGTGTAGTAAACAGTATGAATAGACTATCCAGGTGTAGTAAACAGTATGAATGGACTGTCCAGGTGTAGTAAACAGTATGAATAGACTATCTAGGCCTAATAAACAGTATGAATGGACTGTCCAGGTGTAGTAAACAGTATGAATGGACTGTCCAGGTGTAGTAAACAGTATGAATGGACTATCTAGGCCTAATAAACAGTATGAATGGACTATCCAGGTGTAGTAAACAGTATGAATGGACTGTCCAGGTGTAGTAAACAGTATGAATGGACTATCCAGGTGTAGTAAACAGTATGAATGGACTGTCCAGGTGTAGTAAACCGTATGAATGGACTGTCCAGGTGTAGTAAACAGTATGAATGGACTATCTAGGCCGAATAAACAGTATGAATTGACTGTCCAGGTGTAGTAAACAGTATGAATAGACTATCTAGGCCTAATAAACAGTATGAATGGACTGTCCAGGTGTAGTAAACAGTATGAATGGACTGTCCAGGTGTAGTAAACAGTATGAATGGACTGTCCAGGTGTAGTAAACAGTATGAATGGACTGTCCAGGTGTAGTAAACAGTATGAATAGACTATCTAGGCCTAATAAACAGTATGAATAGACTATCTAGGCCTAATAAACAGTATGAATGGACTGTCCAGGTGTAGTAAACAGTATGAATAGACTATCTAGGCCTAATAAACAGTATGAATGGACTGTCCAGGTGTAGTAAACAGTATGAATGGACTGTCCAGGTGTAGTAAACAGTATGAATGGACTGTCCAGGTGTAGTAAACAGTATGAATGGACTATCTAGGCCGAATAAACAGTATGAATTGACTGTCCAGGTGTAGTAAACAGTATGAATAGACTATCCAGGTGTAGTAAACAGTATGAATGGACTGTCCAGGTGTAGTAAACAGTATGAATAGACTATCTAGGCCTAATAAACAGTATGAATGGACTGTCCAGGTGTAGTAAACAGTATGAATGGACTGTCCAGGTGTAGTAAACAGTATGAATGGACTATCTAGGCCTAATAAACAGTATGAATGGACTATCCAGGTGTAGTAAACAGTATGAATGGACTGTCCAGGTGTAGTAAACAGTATGAATGGACTATCCAGGTGTAGTAAACAGTATGAATGGACTGTCCAGGTGTAGTAAACAGTATGAATGGACTGTCCAGGTGTAGTAAACAGTATGAATGGACTATCTAGGCCGAATAAACAGTATGAATTGACTGTCCAGGTGTAGTAAACAGTATGAATAGACTATCTAGGCCTAATAAACAGTATGAATGGACTGTCCAGGTGTAGTAAACAGTATGAATGGACTGTCCAGGTGTAGTAAACAGTATGAATGGACTGTCCAGGTGTAGTAAACAGTATGAATGGACTGTTCAGGTGTAGTAAACAGTATGAATAGACTATCTAGGCCTAATAAACAGTATGAATAGACTATCTAGGCCTAATAAACAGTATGAATGGACTGTCCAGGTGTAGTAAACAGTATGAATAGACTATCTAGGCCTAATAAACAGTATGAATGGACTGTCCAGGTGTAGTAAACAGTATGAATAGACTATCTAGGCCTAATAAACAGTATGAATGGACTGTCCAGGTGTAGTAAACAGTATGAATAGACTATCTAGGCCTAATAAACAGTATGAATGGACTGTCCAGGTGTAGTAAACAGTATGAATGGACTATCTAGGCCTAATAAACAGTATGAATGGACTATCCAGGTGTAGTAAACAGTATGAATGGACTGTCCAGGTGTAGTAAACAGTATGAATGGACTGTCCAGGTGTAGTAAACAGTATGAATGGACTATCCAGGTGTAGTAAACAGTATGAATGGACTGTCCAGGTGTAGTAAACAGTATGAATGGACTGTCCAGGTGTAGTAAACAGTGTAATAACCCTTTAAGGCCTTAACTTCTTCAGTAATGTGATAGTAATGCTGTTGAAGATCCCAAGGTCTGCAAAGTTCACTGGTAAATGATGACTTCATTCTCTACCAAATAAACAATACAAGCACACACAACAGTCACCACATTAGGCCACAGAACTACATTAGGCCACAGAACTACATTAGGCCACAGAACTACATTAGGCCACAGAACTACATTAGACCACAGAACTACATTAGACCACAGAACTACATTAGGCCACAGAACTATATTAGGCCACAGAACTACATTAGGCCACAGAACTACATTAGGCCACAGAACTACATTAGGCCACAGAACTACATTAGACCACAGAACTACATTAGGCCACAGAACTACATTAGACCACAGAACTACATTAGGCCACAGAACTACATTAGGCCACAGAACTACATTAGGCCACAGAACTACATTAGACCACAGAACTACATTAGGCCACAGAACTACATTAGACCACAGAACTACATTAGGCCACAGAACTACATTAGGACACAGAACTACATTAGGCCACAGAACTACATTAGGCCACAGAACTACATTAGGCCACAGAACTACATTAGGCCACAGAACTACATTAGGCCACAGAACTACATTAGGCCACAGAACTACATTAGGCCACAGAACTACATTAGACCACAGAACTACATTAGGCCACAGAACTACATTAGGCCACAGAACTACATTAGGCCATAGAACTACATTAGGCCACAGAACTACATTAGGCCACAGAACTACATTAGGCCACAGAACTACATTAGGCCACAGAACTACATTAGGCCACAGAACTACATTAGGCCACAGAACTACATTAGGCCACAGAACTACATTAGGCCACAGAACTACATTAGGCCACAGAACTACATTAGGCCACAGAACTACATTAGGCCACAGAACTACATTAGGCCACAGAACTACATTAGGCCACAGAACTACATTAGGCCACAGAACTACATTAGGCCACAGAACTACATTAGGCCATAGAACTACATTAGGCCACAGAACTACATTAGGCCACAGAACTACATTAGGCCACAGAACTACATTAGGCCACAGAACTACATTAGGCCACAGAACTACATTAGGCCACAGAACTACATTAGGCCACAGAACTACATTAGGCCACAGAACTACATTAGACCACAGAACTACATTAGGCCACAGAACTACATTAGGCCACAGAACTACATTAGGCCACAGAACTACATTAGGCCACAGAACTACATTAGGCCACAGAACTACATTAGGCCACAGAACTACATTAGGCCACAGAACTACATTAGGCCACAGAACTACATTAGGCCACAGAACTACATTAGGCCACAGAACTACATTAGGCCACAGAACTACATTAGGCCACAGAACTACATTAGGCCACAGAACTACATTAGGCCACAGAACTACATTAGGCCACAGAACTACATTAGGCCACAGAACCACATTAGGCCACAGAACTACATTAGACCACAGAACTACATTAGACCACAGAACTACATTAGACCACAGAACCACATTAGGCCACAGAACTACATTAGGCCACAGAACCACATTAGGCCACAGAACTACATTAGGCCACAGAACTACATTAGGCCACAGAACTACATTAGGCCACAGAACTACATTAGGTCACATTAGGCCACAGAACTACATTAGGCCACAGAACTACATTAGGCCACAGAACTACATTAGGTCACATTAGGCCACAGAACTACATTAGGCCACAGAACTACATTAGGCCACAGAACTACATTAGGCCACAGAACTACATTAGGCCACAGAACCACATTAGGCCACAGAACAACATTAGGCCACAGAACTACATGAGACCACAGAACTACATTAGACCACAGAACCACATTAGGCCACAGAACTACATTAGGCCACAGAACTACATTAGGTCACATTAGGCCACAGAACTACATTAGGCCACAGAACTACATTAGGCCACAGAACTACATTAGACCACATTAGGCCACAGAACAACATTAGGCCACAGAACTACATTAGGCCACAGAACTACATTAGGTCACATTAGGCCACAGAACCACATTAGACCACAGAACTACATTAGGCCACAGAACCACATTAGGCCACAGAACTCCATTAGGCCACAGAACTACATTAGGCCACAGAACTACATTAGGTCACATTAGGCCACAGAACTACATTAGGCCACAGAACTACATTAGGCCACAGAACTACATTAGGTCACATTAGGCCACAGAACTACATTAGGCCACAGAACTACATTAGGCCACAGAACTACATTAGGTCACATTAGGCCACAGAACTACATTAGGCCACAGAACTACATTAGGCCACAGAACTACATTAGGCCACAGAACTACATTAGGCCACAGAACCACATTAGGCCACAGAACAACATTAGGCCACAGAACTACATGAGACCACAGAACTACATTAGACCACAGAACCACATTAGGCCACAGAACTACATTAGGCCACAGAACTACATGAGACCACAGAACTACATTAGGCCACAGAACTACATTAGGCCACAGAACTACATTAGGTCACATTAGGCCACAGAACTACATTAGGCCACAGAACTATATGAGACCACAGAACTACATTAGGCCACAGAACTACATTAGGTCACATTAGGCCACAGAACTACATGAGACCACAGAACTACATTAGGCCACAGAACTACATTAGGTCACATTAGGCCACAGAACTACATTAGGCCACAGAACTACATTACGCCACAGAACTACATTAGGCCACAGAACTACATTAGGCCACAGAACTACATTAGGCCACAGAACTATATTAGGCCACAGAACTACATTAGGCCACAGAACTACATTAGACCACATTAGGCCACAGAACTACATTAGGCCACAGAACTACATGAGACCACAGAACTACATTAGACCACATTAGGCCACAGAACTACATTAGGCCACAGAACTATATTAGGCCACAGTACTACATGAGACCACAGAACTACATTAGACCACATTAGGCCACAGAACTACATTAGGCCACAGAACTACATTAGGCCACAGAACTACATTAGGCTACAGAACTACATTAGGCCACAGAACTACATTAGGCCACATAACTACATTAGGCCACAGAACCACATTAGGCCACAGAACTACATTAGGCCATAGAACCACATTAGGCCACAGAACTACATTAGGTCACATTAGGCCACAGAACTACATTAGGCCACAGAACTACATTAGGCCACAGAACTACATTAGACCACATTAGGCCACAGAACAACATTAGGCCACAGAACTACATTAGGCCACAGAACTACATTAGGCCACAGAACCACATTAGGCCACAGAACTACATTAGGCCATAGAACCACATTAGGCCACAGAACTACATTAGGCCACAGAACTACATTAGGCCACAGAACTACATTAGGCCATAGAACCACATTAGGCCACAGAACTACATGAGACCACAGAACTACATTAGACCACATTAGGCCACAGAACTACATTAGGCCACAGAACTATATTAGGCCACAGAACTACATGAGACCACAGAACTACATTAGACCACATTAGGCCACAGAACTACATTAGGCCACAGAACTACATTAGGCCACAGAACTACATTAGGCCACAGAACTACATTAGGCCACAGAACTACATTAGGCCACAGAACTACATTAGGCCACAGAACCACATTAGGCCACAGAACTACATTAGGCCATAGAACCACATTAGGCCACAGAACTACATTAGGTCACATTAGGCCACAGAACTACATTAGGCCACAGAACTACATTAGGCCACAGAACTACATTAGACCACATTAGGCCACAGAACAACATTAGGCCACAGAACTACATTAGGCCACAGAACTACATTAGACCACATTAGGCCACAGAACAACATTAGGCCACAGAACTACATTAGGCCACAGAACTACATTAGGTCACATTAGGCCACAGAACCACATTAGACCACAGAACTACATTAGGCCACAGAACCACATTAGGCCACAGAACTACATTAGGCCACAGAACTACATTAGGCCACAGAACTACATTAGGTCACATTAGGCCACAGAACTACATTAGGCCACAGAACTACATTAGGCCACAGAACTACATTAGGTCACATTAGGCCACAGAACTACATTAGGCCACAGAACTACATTAGGCCACAGAACTACATTAGGTCACATTAGGCCACAGAACTACATTAGGCCACAGAACTACATTAGGCCACAGAACTACATTAGGCCACAGAACTACATTAGGCCACAGAACCACATTAGGCCACAGAACAACATTAGGCCACAGAACTACATGAGACCACAGAACTACATTAGACCACAGAACCACATTAGGACACAGAACTACATTAGGCCACAGAACTACATGAGACCACAGAACTACATTAGGCCACAGAACTACATTAGGCCACAGAACTACATTAGGTCACATTAGGCCACAGAACTACATTAGGCCACAGAACTATATGAGACCACAGAACTACATTAGGCCACAGAACTACATTAGGTCACATTAGGCCACAGAACTACATGAGACCACAGAACTACATTAGGCCACAGAACTACATTAGGTCACATTAGGCCACAGAACTACATTAGGCCACAGAACTACATTACGCCACAGAACTACATTAGGCCACAGAACTACATTAGGCCACAGAACTACATTAGGCCACAGAACTATATTAGGCCACAGAACTACATTAGGCCACAGAACTACATTAGACCACATTAGGCCACAGAACTACATTAGGCCACAGAACTACATGAGACCACAGAACTACATTAGACCACATTAGGCCACAGAACTACATTAGGCCACAGAACTATATTAGGCCACAGTACTACATGAGACCACAGAACTACATTAGACCACATTAGGCCACAGAACTACATTAGGCCACAGAACTACATTAGGCCACAGAACTACATTAGGCTACAGAACTACATTAGGCCACAGAACTACATTAGGCCACAGAACTACATTAGGCCACAGAACCACATTAGGCCACAGAACTACATTAGGCCATAGAACCACATTAGGCCACAGAACTACATTAGGTCACAGAACTACATTAGACCACATTAGGCCACAGAACAACATTAGGCCACAGAACTACATTAGGCCACAGAACTACATTAGGCCACAGAACCACATTAGGCCACAGAACTACATTAGGCCATAGAACCACATTAGGCCACAGAACTACATTAGGCCACAGAACTACATTAGGCCACAGAACTACATTAGGCCATAGAACCACATTAGGCCACAGAACTACATGAGACCACAGAACTACATTAGACCACATTAGGCCACAGAACTACATTAGGCCACAGAACTATATTAGGCCACAGAACTACATGAGACCACATAACTACATTAGACCACATTAGGCCACAGAACTACATTAGGCCACAGAACTACATTAGGCCACAGAACTACATTAGGCCACAGAACTACATTAGGCCACAGAACTACATTAGGCCACAGAACTACATTAGGCCACAGAACCACATTAGGCCACAGAACTACATTAGGCCATAGAACCACATTAGGCCACAGAACTACATTAGGTCACATTAGGCCACAGAACTACATTAGGCCACAGAACTACATTAGGCCACAGAACTACATTAGACCACATTAGGCCACAGAACAACATTAGGCCACAGAACTACATTAGGCCACAGAACTACATTAGGCCACAGAACCACATTAGGCCATAGAACCACATTAGGCCACAGAACTACATTAGGCCACAGAACTATATTAGGCCACAGACCCACATTAGACCACAGAACTATATTAGGCCACAGACCCACATTAGACCACAGAACTATATTAGGCCACAGACCCACATTAGACCACAGAACTACATTAGACCACAGAACTACATTAGGCCACAGAACTACATTAGGCCACATAACTACATTAGGCCACATAACTACATTAGGCCACATAACTATATTAGGCCACAGACCCACATTAGACCACAGAACTACATTAGGCCACAGAACTACATTAGGCCACAGAACTACATTAGGCCACAGAACTATATTAGGTCACAGAACTACATTAGGCCACATAACTACATTAGGCCACATAACTACATTAGGCCACATAACTACATTAGGCCACAGAACTATATTAGGCCACAGAACTACATTAGGCCACATAACTAACTACATTAGGCCACATAACTACATTAGGCCACAGAACTACATTAGGCCACAGAACTAGTAAAACAATAGCACTTATTAGCCAACTTTTTGTCCTATGTTATATGTGAAAATATAATGCTAATTTACATGCACAGCATCATGAAGAGCAGGTCATTTGCCTTGTGCATGTCTATACTGTAATACTGTCTGGGGTTAGTTATTTGCTGAATTTTATGTTATCCTTGACTTTTAGAATTCCATCTCTCACCCGGTGGGGAATTTTAATCTCGGACAAAGGCATTGTGGTATGACAAACCAGAGACGTAATGCGCCTCTTCTAAATGTTTATGTCTTGTGAGGTATTGCTTTAGTAGTTTCTGGGAAATAAATGACATTGCCTTTCCTAAATCCAGGAGATGAAAAGCATCTCTTTAACATGCTCAGTGTTCGCTGTCTGAGCCACATCTGCCCGTTGACAAACAGCTAAGGAGTGAACCTGAGTCTATGTTCCCTTTACTGGCAATTTTTACATTTTATCATTGAAGTCAATGAGCCAATCTGCAATTTACGCCGCCGAGAGCGGGATGAGTGTATTCAGGACCCGGTCACACACCCAATCTCCTACTAAAGAGCAGCGATAATGTAATAATGCCTCACTGCTGTGCCAGTCTGTAATGGTGCTGAACATCTCCCATTCATCCAACACTACCTGATCATTGCTTTAACGGAATAATACATTACCAGTCGGCGCTCTGGAAATAGCTGTAAACCGCCAACTTTATCTTGGGGGGGAAATGCATGCGGGCGGAACTCCTTTTTACCTTACGAAACGACGTCCCTGTTTCTCACGTCGGTAATAAAACGACGCCGCTATCTGGATGAAATGGAAAAAGAGATTGAAACTCTTTTGCCCCTGACAAATGGCCGATGCTTTAGACACTTAAGAGAGAGGTGATACTATGGCACCTCATATGCATGCAGCCGTCGTGGCCACAAGACGCTAATCCGTATTATCCACTTAGATGGAAAAATAAAACATGTAGAGGAGAATGTCGTACATTCCACTTTTCAAATGTACGATAGAGTCTATCGATCTGGTCTTTCACAGTATTTTCTAACCCAGTCAATGTGGCCCCTCCTTGACTGATGACACTGAAGCCCTCTGTCAATAATTACCTTCGTAAATGGGCCTAAATGGGCCAAGAAAGGCCAATGTTGTGACTGCTCACCCTATAGACATTACATCCTGAAATATATGATTACAAACACCTTTAACCATTGTGTGTGTGTGTGTGTGTGTGTGTGTGTGTGTGTGTGTGTGTGTGTGTGTGTGTGTGTGTGTGTGTGTGTGTGTGTGTGTGTGTGTGTGTGTGTGTGTGTGTGTGTGTGTGTGTGTGTGTGTGTGTGTGTGTGTGTGTGCGTGCATGCGTGTGTGTGTGTGTGCGTGTGTGTATCTGTGCAGGTGTTAGTGTACAAGTAACCCATTAATATAGATTAGGGTTAAGGTTAATGTTTCCTAAATCGCATACTGAGATGCATAGACATGAAGAAAACAATCAATAGAAATGTAATGATATGGATGCACAGGCTGTATAAAGGGTAAAGAAGTGCTCTGTAAAAGAGGCCCGTATAGGGGACAGAGAGAGACTGAAGGATGGATCAGAATATGGGACAGAGAGAGACTGAAGGATGGATCAGAATATGGGACAGAGAGAGACTGAAGGATGGATCAGAATATGGGACAGAGAGAGACTGAAGGATGGATCAGAATAGGGGACAGAGAGAGACTGAAGGATGGATCAGAATATGGGACAGAGAGAGACTGAAGGATGGATCAGAATATGGGACAGAGAGAGACTGAAGGATGGATCAGAATATGGGACAGAGAGAGACTGAAGGATGGATCAGAATATGGGACAGAGAGAGACTGAAGGATGGATCAGAATATGGGACAGAGAGAGACTGAAGGGTGGATCAGAATATGGGACAGAGAGAGACTGAAGGATGGATCAGAATATGGGACAGAGAGAGACTGAAGGATGGATCAGAATATGGGACAGAGAGAGACTGAAGGATGGATCAGAATATGGGACAGAGAGAGACTGAAGGATGGATCAGAATATGGGACAGAGAGAGACTGAAGGATGGATCAGAATATGGGACAGAGAGAGACTGAAGGATGGATCAGAATATGGAACAGAGAGAGACTGAAGGGTGGACCAGTATAGGGGACAGAAACAGGGGACAGGGACAGGGGACAGAGACAGGGGACAGGGGACAGAGACAGACATAGACAGGGGACAGAGACAGGGGACAGAGACAGGGGACAGGGGACAGAGACAGGGGACAGAGACAGGGGACAGGGGACAGAGACAGGGGACAGAGACAGGGGACAGGGGACAGAGACAGGGGACAGGGGATAGAGACAGGGAACAGAGACAGGGGACAGGGGACAGAGACAGGGAACAGGGGGACAGAGACAGGGGACAGAGACAGGGAACAGAGACAGGGGGACAGAGACAGGGGACAGGGGACAGGGGACAGGGGACAGAGACAGGGGACAGAGACAGGGGGACAGAGACAGGGGACAGGGGACAGAGACAGGGGGACAGGGGACAGAGACAGGGGGACAGGGGACAGAGACAGGGGGACAGAGACAGGGGACAGGGGACAGAGACAGGGGGACAGAGACAGGGGGACAGAGACAGGGGGACAGAGACAGGGGGACAGAGACAGGGGACAGGGGACAGAGACAGGGGACAGGGGACAGAGACAGGGGGACAGAGACAGGGGACAGGGGACAGAGACAGGGGGACAGAGACAGGGGACAGGGGACAGGGGACAGGGGACAGGGGACAGGGGACAGGGGACAGAGACAGGGGACAGAGACAGGGGGACAGAGACAGGGGACAGGGGACAGAGACAGGGGGACAGGGGACAGAGACAGGGGGACAGGGGACAGAGACAGGGGGACAGAGACAGGGGACAGGGGACAGAGACAGGGGGACAGAGACAGGGGGACAGGGGACAGAGACAGGGGGACAGAGACAGGGGGACAGAGACAGGGGGACAGAGACAGGGGGACAGAGACAGGGGACAGGGGACAGAGACAGGGGGACAGGGAACAGAGACAGGGGACAGGGGGACAGAGACAGGGGGACAGAGACAGGGGGACAGGGGGACAGAGACAGGGGGTCAGGTCCTGGAAGGTGACATCCTCTATGAACCTTTTTATCAGGTCATTTTCTACATCAATGTCACATTTAATAACACGAGTAATCAAAGGAATTATGCTAATCTAATTTGATGCCTCCTGCATTATGCAAATCATCTGCAAATATAATGAGTCATGACACCTGAGCAGGACAGAATAAAGGATGGCTGGTGTATCATGGTTTAGTAGTGAGGATGTTTTCTGTGTGCTGACACTGTTGTGTCTTCAAGGGGTAGAGAGAGACAGAGGTGAGAGGGGAACTATGCAGAGAGGAGGAAATGACATCACTTAGTGAAATAGCTGTGTGTTAGATAATGCATATGTTTATTGTTAATACTGTATAGTCATGTGAAGTTTGTGTATGATGCTTAGTCATAAACTGTTACGAAGGCTTACAATGCATTATGACATGACATGAAGACACTATAATAAATTCATAATGCATCACTTCACATAAAACGCATCACAGAAAAAACTCTATTGTCCCCTTATCTTACAACCATTGCGGGAAAGAAGACATTTTCTATGGGTTGTTTTGAATAGTAATATGAATGTGTGTGTGTGTGTGTGTGTGTGTGTGTGTGTGTGTGTGTGTGTGTGTGTGTGTGTGTGCGTGTGTGTCGACAATGTCTACATAATGTTACGTGGGTCTTCTAATAACCAGTGTAAAAAGAAAAGCAGTCAACTGGTTCCAACAGCATCACCAAATGCTACTGCAGTTAACTGGTTGCAACAGCATCACCAAATGCTACTGCAGTCAACTGGTTCCAACAGCATCACCAAATTCTACAGCAGTCAACTGGTTCCAACAGCATCACCAAATGCTACAGCAGTCAACTGGTTCCAACAGCATCACCAAATGCTACAGCAGTCAACTGGTTCCAACAGCATCACCAAATGCTACAGCAGTCAACTGGTTCCAACAGCATCACCAAATGCTACAGCAGTCAACTGGTTCCAACAGCATCACCAAATGCTACAGCAGTCAACTGGTTCCAACAGCATCACCAAATGCTACTGCAGTCAACTGGTTCCAACAGCATCACCAAATTCTACAGCAGTCAACTGGTTCCAACAGCATCACCAAATGCTACAGCAGTCAACTGGTTCCAACAGCATCACCAAATGCTACAGCAGTCAACTGGTTCCAACAGCATCACCAAATGCTACTGCAGTCAACTGGTTGCAACAGCATCACCAAATGCTACAGCAGTCAACTGGTTCCAACAGCATCACCAAATGCTACAGCAGTCAACTGGTTGCAACAGCATCACCAAATGCTAAAGCAGTCAACTGGTTCCAACAGCATCACCAAATGCTACAGCAGTCAACTGGTTGCAACAGCATCACCAAATGCTAAAGCAGTCAACTGGTTCCAACAGCATCACCAAATGCTACAGCAGTCAACTGGTTCCAACAGCATCACCAAATTCTACAGCAGTCAACTGGTTGCAACAGCATCACCAAATGCTACTGCAGTCAACTGGTTCCAACAGCATCACCAAATGCTACAGCAGTCAACTGGTGCCAACAGCATCACCAAATTCTACAGCAGTCAACTGGTTCCAACAGCATCACCAAATGCTACTGCAGTCAACTGGTTCCAACAGCATCACCAAATGCTACAGCAGTCAACTGGTTCCAACAGCATCACCAAATGCTACAGCAGTCAACTGGTTCCAACAGCATCACCAAATGCTACAGCAGTCAACTGGTTCCAACAGCATCACCAAATGCTACAGCAGTCAACTGGTTCCAACAGCATCACCAAATGCTACAGCAGTCAACTGGTTCCAACAGCATCACCAAATGCTACAGCAGTCAACTGGTTCCAACAGCATCACCAAATGCTACAGCTGTCAACTGGTTCCAACAGCATCACCAAATGCTACAGCAGTCAACTGGTTCCAACAGCATCACCAAATGCTACAGCAGTCAACTGGTTCCAACAGCATCACCAAATGCTACTGCAGTCAACTGGTTCCAACAGCATCACCAAATGCTACAGCAGTCAACTGGTTCCAACAGCATCACCAAATGCTACAGCAGTCAACTGGTTCCAACAGCATCACCAAATGCTACCGAATAAACCAACCTGTCACACTGCCATTTGACCTGGTGAAATAAGATGACATGAGATTCATTTTTCAAGTGGAGAGAAAGAAAATATCCAGCTCCTCACTTCTTCGGCATCCCCATAGTAAGAATACTCACACACACAGACATAGGGCTCTGGTCAAAAGTAGTGCACTATATAGGGAATAGGGTGCCATTTGGGACCATTCTCTATGTGGTCTGTGTGTCTGGCCCCTCTGTAGTCTGACAGACAGAGCCGGTACACCCTTAATGATGTTGGACCAATCAAGGTTAATTACACTTGTTAAATGAGGTTAATGATTATCCAGCATGTATGGTGATCATCCCTGGTCCTGTGTACTGTACATGCTGAGTGTATTACAGACACAGGCCCTTTTCAAAATGTCTGCTCTGGTCTACGTGAATGGGGCCAATGGCGATGGCTTGAAATGGCCCCTGTACCTCGCAACAACCTGACTGCTAGTTCATGTCTAGTTCAATTGTTATTCATTAACAACTGTCATTTATACTTCTCTAAGTTACGCAAATGGACTCAAGTCAGGTTGTTTTAATATTAAAGGGGCAATATGGTATTCAGACGACAACAACAAAACTCGTCACGCCGTCACTTTCTCGGTCTCTCACAAGGACTGGATGCTTAAATTCATTGGGACTGAAATAGTCACCACCTTGTGCTAAAGACGCCTTTATTAGGGCTTCCACAGCCCCCGGAGTTAAAATGAGGTTCGATCTCCCCCTGAGGAAGCCGGCAGCCCATCAAGAGGTGGGAAGGTTAGTTAGTCATCATGGCCATCTAGACCCTGGCCTGTCTGAGAAACACTGCCAGAATCAATGGTAATGATGCTGCCATCTGCAAGGTGGCGGTGCTGTGTTGACACCTGCTTACTTACAGAGTGAAGGGAGTAACTGGTCCTGTCCAAAATGGTACCCTTTTCCCTACGTAGCTGCACTACTTTTGACCAGGGCCTCTTTGAGTTTAGTCAAATTCTTCAAAAGTATTGCACCGTATAGGGAGTTGGGTGCCAAATGGGACACACACACAGCCACTGACAAAGAACTTCAATCAGGTCAGGAAACAAGCCTCAGAACAGGTCTGAAAGTCCATTGGTTTGTGACTGAAGAATTGACATGGAGGGGCAGAGCTCTACTGCTGTTGATTATTGGGGCCAGAATGAAAGAGCTTGTGTTGTGCTGGCTGGTCTGCATGCACAGTGAAGGAAGAGGACAAACAACCCCAGTGAGATACAATCAGATATCCCACCACTGACACCAAATGTCAGACAGTCACTTAAAAAGTCAGAAACCAGAGGAAGCTTGTGGGTGAAATGGGATTTACTTATTCCAATTTGTAGTCTTAAAACGGCAATCAGCAGTTGAAACAATAACAAAGAGTTCTCCCCACCACTGTTTTGGTAAAAAGGGAAGGGGATGGTGAAGTAAACATTTAACCAACTCTCAAATTCAAAGACAGAGCTATGGATGCAAGGACTGGCCATCCATGACATCAACACTATAGTACTAACCAAGGACTGGCAATCCATGACATCAACACTATAGTACTAACCAAGGACTGGCCATCCATGACATCAACACTATAGTACTAACCAAGGACTGGCCATCCATGATATCAACAGTATAGTACTAACCAGGGACTGGCCATCCATGATATCAACAGTATAGTACTAACCAGGGACTGGCCATCCATGATATCAACACTATAGTACTAAACAAGGACTGGCCATCCATGACATCAACACTATAGTACTAACCAAGGACTGGCCATCCATGATATCAACACTATAGTACTAACCAAGGACTGGCCATCCATGATATCAACAGTATAGTACTAACCAAGGACTGGCCATCCATGACATCAACACTATTGTACTAACCAAGGACTGGCCATCCATGATATCAACACTATAGTACTAACCAAGGACTGGCCATCCATGATATCAACACTATAGTACTAACCAAGGACTGGCCATCCATGATATCAACAGTATAGTACTAACCAAGGACTGGCCATCCATGATATCAACAGTAAAATACTAACCAAGGACTGGCCATTCATGATATCAACAGTATAATACTAACCAAGGACTGGCCATCCATGATATCAACACTATAGTACTAACCAAGTACTGGCCATCCATGATATCAACACTATAGTACTAACCAAGGACTGGCCATCCATGATATCAACAGTATAGTACTAACCAAGGACTGGCCATCCATGATATCAACAGTATAGTACTAACCAAGGACTGGCCATCCATGATATCAACAGTATAGTACTAACCAAGGACTGGCCATCCATGATATCAACAGTAAAATACTAACCAAGGACTGGCCATCCATGATATCAACAGTATAGTACTAACCAAGGACTGACCATCCATGATATCAACAGTATAGTACTAACCAAGGACTGGCCATCCATGATATCAACAGTATAGTACTAACCAAGGACTGGCCATCCATGATATCAACACTATAGTACTAACCAAGGACTGGCCATCCATGATATCAACAGTATAGTACTAACCAAGGACTGGCCATTCATGATATCAACAGTATAGTACTAACCAAGGACTGGCCATCCATGATATCAACACTATAGTACTAACCAAGTACTGGCGATCCATGATATCAACCCTATAGTACTAACCAAGGACTGGCCATCCATGATATCAACAGTATAGTACTAACCAAGGACTGGCCATCCATGATATCAACAGTATAGTACTAACCAAGGACTGGCCATCCATGATATCAACAGTATAGTACTAACCAAGGACTGGCCATCCATGATATCAACAGTAAAATACTAACCAAGGACTGGCCATTCATGATATCAACAGTATAGTACTAACCAAGGACTGGCCATCCATGATATCAACACTATAGTACTAATCAAGTACTGGCCATCCATGATATCAACACTATAGTACTAACCAAGGACTGGCCATCCATGATATCAACAGTATAGTACTAACCAAGGACTGGCCATCCATGATATCAACAGTATAGTACTAACCAAGGACTGGCCATCCATGATATCAACACTATAGTACTAACCAAGGACTGGCCATCCATGATATCAACAGTATAGTACTAACCAAGGACTGGCCATCCATGATATCAACAGTATAGTACTAACCAAGGACTGGCCATCCATGATATCAACAGTATAGTACTAACCAAGGACTGGCCATCCATGATATCAACAGTAAAATACTAACCAAGGACTGGCCATCCATGATATCAACAGTATAGTACTAACCAAGGACTGACCATCCATGATATCAACAGTATAGTACTAACCAAGGACTGGCCATCCATGATATCAACAGTATAGTACTAACCAAGGACTGGCCATCCATGATATCAACACTATAGTACTAACCAAGGACTGGCCATCCATGACATCAACACTATAGTACTAACCAAGGACTGGCCATCCATGACATCAACACTATAGTACTAACCAAGGACTGGCCATCCATGACATCAACACTATAGTACTAACCAAGGACTGGCCATCCATGATATCAACAGTATAGTACTAACCAGGGACTGGCCATCCATGATATCAACAGTATAGTACTAACCAGGGACTGGCCATCCATGACATCAACACTATAGTACTAACCAAGGACTGGCCATCCATGATATCAACACTATAGTACTAACCAAGGACTGGCCATCCATGATATCAACAGTATAGTACTAACCAAGGACTGGCCATCCATGACATCAACACTATTGTACTAACCAAGGACTGGCCATCCATGATATCAACACTATAGTACTAACCAAGGACTGGCCATCCATGATATCAACACTATAGTACTAACCAAGGACTGGCCATCCATGATATCAACAGTATAGTACTAACCAAGGACTGGCCATCCATGATATCAACAGTAAAATACTAACCAAGGACTGGCCATTCATGATATCAACAGTATAATACTAACCAAGGACTGGCCATCCATGATATCAACACTATAGTACTAACCAAGTACTGGCCATCCATGATATCAACACTATAGTACTAACCAAGGACTGGCCATCCATGATATCAACAGTATAGTACTAACCAAGGACTGGCCATCCATGATATCAACAGTAAAATACTAACCAAGGACTGGCCATCCATGATATCAACAGTATAGTACTAACCAAGGACTGACCATCCATGATATCAACAGTATAGTACTAACCAAGGACTGGCCATCCATGATATCAACAGTATAGTACTAACCAAGGACTGGCCATCCATGATATCAACACTATAGTACTAACCAAGGACTGGCCATCCATGATATCAACAGTATAGTACTAACCAAGGACTGGCCATTCATGATATCAACAGTATAGTACTAACCAAGGACTGGCCATCCATGATATCAACACTATAATACTAACCAAGTACTGGCGATCCATGATATCAACACTATAGTACTAACCAAGGACTGGCCATCCATGATATCAACAGTATAGTACTAACCAAGGACTGGCCATCCATGATATCAACAGTATAGTACTAACCAAGGACTGGCCATCCATGATATCAACAGTATAGTACTAACCAAGGACTGGCCATCCATGATATCAACAGTAAAATACTAACCAAGGACTGGCCATTCATGATATCAACAGTATAGTACTAACCAAGGACTGGCCATCCATGATATCAACACTATAGTACTAACCACGTACTGGCCATCCATGATATCAACACTATAGTACTAACCAAGGACTGGCCATCCATGATATCAACAGTATAGTACTAACCAAGGACTGGCCATCCATGATATCAACAGTATAGTACTAACCAAGGACTGGCCATCCATGATATCAACACTATAGTACTAACCAAGGACTGGCCATCCATGATATCAACAGTATAGTACTAACCAAGGACTGGCCATCCATGATATCAACAGTATAGTACTAACCAAGGACTGGCCATCCATGATATCAACAGTATAGTACTAACCAAGGACTGGCCATCCATGATATCAACAGTAAAATACTAACCAAGGACTGGCCATCCATGATATCAACAGTATAGTACTAACCAAGGACTGACCATCCATGATATCAACAGTATAGTACTAACCAAGGACTGGCCATCCATGATATCAACAGTATAGTACTAACCAAGGACTGGCCATCCATGATATCAACACTATAGTACTAAACAAGGACTGGCCATCCATGATATCAACAGTATAGTACTAACCAAGGACTGGCCATCCATGACATCAACAGTATAGTACTAACCAAGGACTGGCCATCCATGATATCAACACTATAGTACTAACCAAGGACTGGTCATCCATGAAATCAACAGTATAGTACTAACCAAGGGCTGGCCATCCATGATATCAACAGTATAGTACTAACCAAGGACTGGCCATTCATGATATCAACAGTATAGTACTAACCAAGGACTGGCCATCCATGATATCAACACTATAGTACTAACCAAGTACTGGCCATCCATGATATCAACACTATAGTACTAACCTAGGACTGGCCATCCATGATATCAACAGTATAGTACTAACCAAGGACTGGCCATCCATGATATCAACAGTATAGTACTAACCAAGGACTGGCCATCCATGATATCAACAGTATAGTACTAACCAAGGACTGGCCATCCATGATATCAACAGTAAAATACTAACCAAGGACTGGCCATTCATGATATCAACAGTATAGTACTAACCAAGGACTGGCCATCCATGATATCAACACTATAGTACTAACCAAGTACTGGCCATTCATAATATCAACACTAAAGTACTAACCAAGGACTGGCCATCCATGATATCAACAGTATAGTACTAACCAAGGACTGGCCATCCATGATATCAACAGTATAGTACTAACCAAGGACTGGCCATCCATGATATCAACAGTATAGTACTAACCAAGGACTGACCATCCATGATATCAACACTATAGTACTAACCAAGTACTGGCCATCCATGATATCAACACTATAGTACTAACCTAGGCCATCCATGATATCAACACTATAGTACTAACCTAGGACTGGCCATCCATGATATCAACAGTATAGTACTAACCAAGGACTGGCCATCCATGATATCAACACTATAGTACTAACCAAGTACTGGCCATTCATAATATCAACACTAAAGTACTAACCAAGGACTGGCCATCCATGATATCAACAGTATAGTACTAACCAAGGACTGGCCATCCATGATATCAACAGTAAAATACTAACCAAGGACTGGCCATCCATGATATCAACAGTATAGTACTAACCAAGGACTGACCATCCATGATATCAACAGTATAGTACTAACTAAGGACTGGCCATCCATGATATCAACACTATAGTACTAACCAAGGACTGGCCATCCATGATATCAACACTATAGTACTAACCAAGGACTGGCCATCCATGATATCAACAGTATAGTACTAACCAAGGACTGACCATCCATGATATCAACAGTATAGTACTAACCAAGGACTGGCCATCCATGATATCAACAGTATAGTACTAACCAAGGACTGACCATCCATGATATCAACAGTATAGTACTAACTAAGGACTGGCCATCCATGATATCAACACTATAGTACTAACCAAGGACTGGCCATCCATGATATCAACACTATAGTACTAACCAAGGACTGGCCATCCATGATATCAACAGTATAGTACTAACCAAGGACTGACCATCCATGATATCAACACTATAGTACTAAACAAGGACTGGCCATCCATGATATCAACAGTATAGTACTAACCAAGGACTGGCCATCCATGACATCAACAGTATAGTACTAACCAAGGACTGGCCATCCATGATATCAACAGTATAGTACTAACCAAGGACTGACCATCCATGATATCAACAGTATAGTACTAACCAAGGACTGGCCATCCATGATATCAACAGTATAGTACTAACCAAGGACTGGCCATCCATGATATCAACAGTATAGTACTAACCAAGGACTGGCCATCCATGACATCAACACTATAGTACTAACCAAGGACTGGCCATCCATGATATCAACAGTATAGTACTAACCAAGGACTGGCCATCCATGATATCAACAGTATAGTACTAACCAAGGACTGGCCATCCATGACATCAACACTATAGTACTAACCAAGGACTGGCCATCCATGATATCAACACTATAGTACTAACCAAAGACTGGCCATCCATGATATCAACAGTATAGTACTAACCAAGGACTGGCCATCCATGATATCAACACTATAGTACTAACCAAGGACTGGCCATCCATGATATCAACACTATAGTACTAACCAAGGACTGGTCATCCATGAAATCAACAGTATAGTACTAACCAAGGGCTGGCCATCCATGATATCAACAGTATAGTACTAACCAAGGACTGGCCATTCATGATATCAACAGTATAGTACTAACCAAGGACTGGCCATCCATGATATCAACACTATAGTACTAACCAAGTACTGGCCATCCATGATATCAACACTATAGTACTAACCTAGGACTGGCCATCCATGATATCAACAGTATAGTACTAACCAAGGACTGGCCATCCATGATATCAACAGTATAGTACTAACCAAGGACTGGCCATCCATGATATCAACAGTATAGTACTAACCAAGGACTGGCCATCCATGATATCAACAGTAAAATACTAACCAAGGACTGGCCATTCATGATATCAACAGTATAGTACTAACCAAGGACTGGCCATCCATGATATCAACACTATAGTACTAACCAAGTACTGGCCATCCATAATATCAACACTAAAGTACTAACCAAGGACTGGCCATCCATGATATCAACAGTATAGTACTAACCAAGGACTGGCCATCCATGATATCAACAGTATAGTACTAACCAAGGACTGGCCATCCATGATATCAACAGTATAGTACTAACCAAGGACTGGCCATCCATGATATCAACAGTAAAATACTAACCAAGGACTGGCCATCCATGCTATCAACAGTATAGTACTAACCAAGGACTGACCATCCATGATATCAACAGTATAGTACTAACTAAGGACTGGCCATCCATGATATCAACACTATAGTACTAACCAAGGACTGGCCATCCATGATATCAACACTATAGTACTAACCAAGGACTGGCCATCCATGATATCAACAGTATAGTACTAACCAAGGACTGACCATCCATGATATCAACAGTATAGTACTAACCAAGGACTGGCCATCCATGATATCAACAGTATAGTACTAACCAAGGACTGGCCATCCATGATATCAACACTATAGTACTAACCAAGGACTGGCCATCCATGATATCAACACTATAGTACTAACCTAGGACTGGCCATCCATGATATCAACAGTATAGTACTAACCAAGGACTGGCCATCCATGATATCAACAGTATAGTACTAACCAAGGACTGACCATCCATGATATCAAAACAATAGTTTTAACCATGTCTTGACACTAAACAGTGCTGGTTTACATTTACATTGTGTACAAACGGAGTAAAACATGCTTATATTCCGGGTTTTGATGGGGTCCGACAGTTGAACTAAGCTCATGAGGCATGTATAAGTTATATTATTCAAGAATCAATGGGGTACATATCATTAATTTCATTTCATGAAAGTCCTTGCCTGTAGCCCTTTCCTGCAGTCGAATGACAAGAAGCTCCCTCTAGTGGCCTCATGGGTGGAATGTTATTCATATTTGGTGTAATTTCATAATTAATCAACATTCTTTTTTTTAAACACTGAAAATCCGGTATTACTATATCAAACAGTATTGTTATATTTCAGTCTTCTGTGATGTACATTAATTGTAATATTGGGATGCACACTCAAAATGTAATCCATTTAAACTCTATATCTGACATGGTGCAGGTGTCTTCTTTTTTTTAAGCCCATAACCATGAGTGTGAGGTGGATACTTTTGTTTCAAAGTAGATTTGTTTAAGACTACCAAGAAACACCCTGTGACCCTGATTTAGCTCACTGCAGTAAAATGTTTTAAGTGAGACTTTTATCTGGCCACAACACCACTGCTAACAATAGTACAATTCTACTCATTGTGAGGTGGTAAGGTGAAGACCGAATAACTGTAGATGATAACTGCTTAAAGTTGACCTTCCTTCTCCCTCTACTGCTTGGCTATAGCTTCTACACAGCAAAAAGACAATTCATTACCAAACACAGTAGCATTTAAATGAAAAAACGTGTCTTATGTTTATTGGAGGATATCTTGTAACAAGAGGAAACAAATCCTCTTTCAAATGTAAATCTCATTCATATATCATTCTCTGACCTCAGGTTTGCTCCTAGTTGCTACTTACCACTAGTCCATCGGTTTGTCTGACTGATTCCACCGCCTATCGCAGGGAGGAAAGTTAGATGTATTACATTTGGTTGTCTGCTTGCTGCGAGAAGAAAATCCATCGTGGAGCGTCCTGCGGCTGCTGGCGAACCTTTATTGACATATCAGACGGGACACTGCAGGAGAAATTGGCCTCATTTGTTTCTCATGTCCCTTTAATGGCATATCTCTTTCAGGGGGCAAAGCATTGACAGGCCTCGGGTCACGCTGAGCAAACACCCAAACCCGTATTATTGGCTTCCTCTTCAACAATACTCTGCCTAATGTTGCTGGTCAGGTCAAGCCTCCGAAGTTGAGAGGATCCCCCTGAAATTATTCATCAAGCTTAGCTGACTGATTGTCTTTGCGTGATAAATAGTCTGAGAACGGACGGTGTTACCGTAGCTACAGGGTTATTTATCACACCTTGGCTGGTGATTGGTTTCTAGGAGGGTAAAGACAGTCCGTCTGTGTTCACAAACTGAGAAGATATGTGGGAACATTTTCAACGATACAAAACGCAGGACACTTCATGTTGTGGATCCTGTACTATAACAAAATCAAATCTTCCTCGATTCAAATGTTTTCAACGATACAAAACGCAGGACACTTCATGTTGTGGATCCTGTACTATAACAAAATCAAATCTTCCTCGATTCAAATGTCTATAAATTGACCACCAAAACCCCAAAAAAGGCTAATACACAGCAAGGTGGAAACACAAAGTTTACGATAGATGATGAATGGAGACCCCCCATCACAGGTCCACGTGTGTGTATGCACATGATACTAGCAGTCAGAATTCTAGCCTCCTCTAGCCACAGCTGCAGCATTGATAGCCACGATAGGTATGCATTAAGTATGCAGGGCATAAAGTCAAATGTTTTCTTTTTTCTTCCTCTATAAATATCACGGAAAACAAGGTCTCGGATAGATATCCTCCAGTCGCATTCAGAGACGATACGGCATATGTTGAGGTGGATTGAGTCCTCGGGCTCCAATCTGGCGCTCTTCTCCCTCGGACTTAGAAGATAAATTAGGAGGGCTATTTTTCCATTATGTTAATCACAACACATCACCATGTGTGTTACTATTATTAGATAGTCACAGAAGATGTCCTGGATCTCAATGTTAAATTGTAATACCAGCAGAACCTTAATTGGTCACAAATAACACGTCTGTTTTTTTTTTTTTTTTAGGATACTACTCAAAGATAATTATTTCAACAGCTGGCCTGTTTTTATGTGTCCTTGTTAACATGGTATATATTTTCTATGTGAGTGTCAATTGCCGTTGCAATATGTTACGGCCGTAATTTGTGTTGACGATGAAACTGTGAAGTAGATTAAATAAACGGCGGAAAACATACGTGGATGACATAAATTACATATCCAAAGTCACCAGGAAAACTGTACTACAGAACAACAACAAAATCAACACCGTTAGGTGAACACAACTGTAGTCTACGGCAGATAGCATCAATCCATTTCCTTTGGGCCGAGATAAATCCGTCACGGTAGCCGTAAAGGAGGCTGTACCCAGCAGGTAAAACAAAACTAACTAACTAAAAGTGAGACGATCAACTACTTAAAGCTGTCTGAGAATGTGTGTTGGTCGTTCCCTCTCCAGAGATGCTAATTGTTTTGAGCTACACAAAAGGGTTTCAAGGCAAGGTACCATCCTAAATACCAAGGTTGCACTTCCTAAAAATCTCTTTGACTGGAGCTAGTGCTAGATGATTAGAGGGGGCTTGAGGGGGCTGGAGAGGGCTGCAGAGAGGGCTATTTGGCCCAACAATGTCATTGTTATGCCCATAGTCTTCTCAATTAGCAGCCTGGTGCTAAAACATCCCTGGTCCTGGCAGTGACATCAGCGGTGATGTGAGCCACAGAGGACTGCTCATAAACATCAGCGCTTACCCACTGATACTCACTACTGCTGACCAGCTTGTTTGTCTGTCATTACCTTTCTACTGTTACACTGTTCAACATGGCCCCAGAGGTTGGATCATTTGCTAGAAGAAATGTTGCTATCTAGAACCAGAAAGCATCTAATGGCTCACTTTATATATAGGTTACCATCCCACTACTAGTTATAAAACAGTCAGTACTACATTAGCCTCAATTGTTCAACACTAGCCTCTAACAATTTAAAATTGTAGACATCTTCCACCAACACTAAAATGCAAGTCACACAATAGTTTGTGAAAAAATGTCCCTTTCTAGTTAGCAGAACATTCCTACAGTCGTATAACCTCGTTACTGACCCTCTGTAGGACATTCAGTCTTATGACCTCGTTACTGACCCTCTGTAGGACAGTCAGTCTTATGACCTCGTTACTGACCCTCTGTAGGTCAGTCAGTCTTATGACCTCGTTACTGACCCTCTGTAGGACAGTCAGTCAGTCTTATGACCTCGTTACTGACCCTCTGTAGGACAGTCAGTCAGTCTTATGACCTCGTTACTGACCCTCTGTAGGACAGTCAGTCAGTCTTATGACCTCGTTACTGACCCTCTGTAGGACAGTCAGTCAGTCTTATGACCTCGTTACTGACCCTCTGTAGGACAGTCAGTTTTATGACCTCGTTACTGACCCTCTCTTTAGGACAGTCAGTCAGTCTTATGACCTCGTTACTGACCCTCTGTAGGACAGTCAGTCAGTCTTATGACCTCGTTACTGACCCAAGTGTAGGACAGTCAGTCAGTCTTATGACCTCGTTACTGACCCTCTGTAGGACAGTCAGTCAGTCTTATGACCTTGTTACTGACCCTCTGTAGGACAGTCAGTCTTATGACCTCGTAACTGACCCTCTGTAGGCCTACTTATGTACTGTGGTAGCATGCCACAGTAAAATAACTATGCAGAGTTCATTTATATTCTATATCACATTCCCCTCAACTATATCCACCAATAAGAATCCAATAAAAAAGGTCCAGGTCCAACTCTCTAACGTTCCAACTCTCCAACCCTCCAACCCAACCACAGCTCTTGGTGCACCTCCAACCCTCCAACTCTCCAAACTTCCAACTCTCCAACCCTCCAACCCAACCACAGCTCTTGGTGCACCTCCAACCCTCCAACCCTCCAACTCCCAACTCTCCAACCCTCCAACTCTCCAACCTTCCAACTCTCCAACCCTCCAACCCAACCACAGCTCTTGGTGCACCTCCAACCCTCCAACCCTCCAACTCCCAACTCTCCAACCCTCCAACCCTACAACCCAACAACAGCTCTTGGTGCACCTCCAACCCTCCAACTCTCCAACCCAACCACAGCTCTTGGTGCACCTCCAACCCTCCAACTCTCCAACTCTCCAACCCAACCACAGCTCTTTGTGCACCTCCAACCCTCCAACCCAACAACAGCTCTTGGTGCACCTCCAACCCTCCAACCCAACAACTCTCCAACCCAACAACAGCTCTTGGTGCACCTCCAACCCTCCAGCTCAACCACAGCTCTTGGTGCACCTCCAACCCTCCAACCCAACAACCACTCTTGGTGCACCTCCAAGTCTCCAACCCTCCAACTCTCCAACCCAACCACAGCTCTTGGTGCACCTCCAACCCTCCAACTCTCCAACCCTCCAACTCTCCAACCCATCCACAGCTCTGTGTGCACCTCCAACCCTCCAACCCAACAACAGCTCTTGGAGCACCTTCAACCCTCCAGCTCAACCACAGCTCTTGGTGCACCTCCAACCCTCCAAACGAACAAACACTCGTGGTGCACCGCCAACCCTCCAACCCTCCAACACTCCAACCCAACCACAGCTATTGGTGCACCTCCAACCCTCCAACCCTTCAACTCTCCAACCCAACCACAGCTCTTGGTGCACCTCCAACCCTTCAACTCTCCAACTCAATCACAGCTCTTGGTGCACCTCCAACCCTTCAACTCTCCAACTCAATCACAGCTCTTGGTGCACCTCCAACCCTCCAACCCAACAACAGCTCTTGGTGCACCTCCAACCCTCCAACTCTCCAATCCAACCACAGCTCTTGGTGCACCTCCAACCCTCCAACCCTTCATCTCTCCAACTCAACCACAGCTCTTGGTGCACCTCCAACCCTTCAACTCTCCAACTCAATCACAGCTCTTGGTGCACCTCCAACCCTTCAACTCTCCAACTCAATCACAGCTCTTGGTGCACCTCCAACCCTTCAACTCTCCAACTCAATCACAGCTCTTGGTGCACCTCCAACCCTCCAACTCTCCAATCCAACCACAGCTCTTGGTGCACCTCCAACCCTCCAACCCTTCAACTCTCCAACCCAACCACAGCTCTTGGTACACCTCCAACCCTCCAACCCAACCACAGCTCTTGGTGCACCTCCAATCCTCCAACCCAACCACAGCTCTTGGTGCTCCTCCAACCCTCCAACCCTTCAACCCTCCAAACCCAACTGCAGCTCTTGGTGCACCTCCAATCCTCCAACCCAACCACAGCTCTTGGTGCTCCTCCAACCCTCCAACCCTTCAACCCTCCAAACCCAACTGCAGCTCTTGGTGCACCTCCAACCCTCTTGCCCAACTACAGCTCTTGGTGCACCTCCAACCCTCTTGCCCAACTACAGCTCTTGGTGCACCTCCAACCCTCTTGCCCAACCACAGCTCTTGGTGCACCTCCAATCCTCCAACCCAACCCTCCAACTCTCCAACCTTTCTGCCCAACCACAGCTCTTAGTAATTGAGGCTGATGTCTGAGACTGACTCCACTGTCGCGGCTGATCATATTTTCATGGTTAAATGTTTCCAACTTCAGCATTTTCGTCCCAGGCAGCTAGAGCACATAATGCTGTGCATGTTTAACAGTCATTTCCATAAGTAAGTGCCATTTCTGTACAGTTTGTTCCTGTTTAATGAGGTGAAATCTTGTTTGTATTGTCCCCTATTTCACCAAGGAAACCCACTGAACCATCGACGTAGGAATTAAAGAGGGTAAAAATTAAAAATCGAGCTATCTTTTTAACTGAATGTCACACTATTAGGCCCCAAGAAAACCAATTTCAATTTATTTTATGTTAAATTGTTTTGTTTTGGTAGTTCAGTATTTTAATATTTATCGCAAGATTTTTTATTATTATTGTTATTATTATTATTATTTTAGTCTATATCTAAGTGACCTTAACAAGAAAAAAATGACATTAAGAATGAAGGAGAGGGAGAAAATGGCTAACATTTATTTATCCTCGCTGTTCTCTTGTCTCGTTGTCATGGTGTCATTAGAACACTTGGCTGCGTCCCATTCTCTGCCATTATCTGAGCTATCAGCGGCGCCCAGCAAGATCCCAACCAGCTATAAATACTTCCTCTGGACCACATACGGCTTCTACATCATCTCCCAGACACAGCTTAATGATGGAAAAAAAAGATTAGGCCTTTTTGGTTTTTCCCTCCCTTTGTTTTTTCCTCTTCCCAATTTCAAGAAGAGAGAGATAAACGTGAAGAAAAACAGAAATGAAAAAGAAGCATCAGCTAACATGTATATTTTAGTTGTAAAAGACACAAGAAATGTATTGTAGCCCTAAATGGTGGTATGTAGTGTCTGATCTGAGAAGGTGAATGGGTGTGATAGATTTATTTCGTGATGAATCTTCTGGGTGGGTTTCTCGTCATTCGATTGCACCAGGGTCACTGTTGGATGGTGGTGTGGCCCACACACAAACACACACACACACACACACACACACACACACACACACACACACACACACACACACACACACACACACACACACACACACACACACACACACACACACACACACACACAGATCCATTAAGAGCTGAACGTAAAAAAAGGACACTTCATCTGAATTCGTTATTAATGGATCTATATCTTATGTTTAGGGCCAAGGACACAATTTGTATCACAATGCAAATATCTATCATTAAATGTTGACACTTCATTTTTCCTGCAGGAAAGAAAGAACCATGTTTTCTGTTGCGACTGCCTCGTTCTGCACGGGCTTTTCTTCGGGGTGAAACATGAACAGAAGATGTGTTGTCATGAATTGCATGTTTTTTCACAGTTCCAGAGAAAATTTATCCGTTCTACATAATTTATATGTATTATCCCGTTTCAGGTAAATAGCATGTCAAATCCCCACAAAATATTAGAAATAACAAGAAAACACTGTGTGCTGTTGTAAGCGTTTTAAGAGATTGAGGCACAAAGGACAACATTAACTGTATGTTTTCTACGCCAATACAAATACCAACACCAACATTAACAACAACAACAACAGCAACAACAACAACAACAACAGCAACAATAACAACAATAACAACAACAACAACAGCAACAATAACAACAATAACAACAACAACAACATGAGCAACAATAACAACAACATGAGCAACAATAACAACAACATGAGCAACAATAACAACAATAACAACAACAACAATAACAACACCGACGACACCAAGCTGTCTAACAGTATTACAGGATGTATTGGTTATGAATCTTAGGAATAAACAGTAAATATGAGATGACAAAAGAAAATAGGCATATTGACTAACACCTTCAGAGGGCAGGGTGTTGTAGGAAGATATATATCATTATAACTTTAACTGGTAAAAAAAAAACAAGTAGTTCCGGTAAGAACAAGGAAACAGGGAAAGAAACAGTCACTTCACCTTCAAAAAGGGATTGATGGACACACGGCATCACTCATATCATGTGAACTCCCACTGTGGTGCACGTGGCTGAGCACTGTTAGTGTTTACTGTGGTGCACGTGGCTGACCACTGTTAGTGTTTACTGGGGTGCACGTGGCTGAGCACTGTTAGTGTTTACTGTGGTGCACGTGGCTGAGCACTGTTGGTGTTTACTGTGGTGCACGTGGCTGAGCACTGTTAGTGTTTACTGTGGTGCACGTGGCTGAGCACTGTTGGTGTTTACTGTGGTGCACGTGGCTGAGCACTGTTAGTGTTTACTGGGGTGCACGTGGCTGAGCACTGTTAGTGTTTACTGTGGTGCACGTGGCTGAGCACTGTTAGTGTTTACTGGGGTGCACGTGGCTGAGCACTGTTAGTGTTTACTGGGGTGCACGTGGCTGAGCACTGTTAGTGTTTACTGTGGTGCACGTGGCTGAGCACTGTTACTGTTTACTGTGGTGCACGTGGCTGAGCACTGTTAGTGTTTACTGTGGTGCACGTGGCTGAGCACTGTTAGTGTTTACTGGGGTGCACGTGGCTGAACACTGTTACTGTTTACTGTTGTGCACGTGGCTGAGCACTGTTAGTGTTTACTGTGGTGCACGTGGCTGAGCACTGTTAGTGTTTACTGTGGTGCACGTGGCTGAGCACTGTTGGTGT